>NC_091956.1:19104868-19232368 GCF_031021105.1 Erythrolamprus reginae | reverse complement strand
TGTTCAAGATTTTTTTGCCTCTTCTTAAGAACCATTTTTTTACTTAAGAACCCAAGCACGGAAAAATTTCCCAGGAAATTTGAGAGCGGCATGAAGGCCTAGCCAGTTTCCTACCATTCCCCCTTTAATCCGGGCCATCTTGGGCTTTTCTGGGCTGCCAGAAGTGCCTTTTGGTGGTGCTCCCCTTCTAGCCCATCTGGGTTTCTCTCTCTGGCACAGTGTATGGGAGGGAGCCTCACGGCAGGTGTATGAAAGGCACATGCTCCTCGCCGCCTCAGTGTCCCTCTTTTTTTTAAGCCTTAAAGTTTTGAATTTCTTTTATTTCCCTCATCTCATATTCTTCTTTCGGCAGCGACTGTCCTCCTCCTCTTCTTCCTCCTCCTCCTCCCACCCAAATTCCGAGCTTTTATTTCTTTCCTAATGGGTTTGTACACATTATTTGCTTTTACATTGATTCCTATGGGAAAAATTGCTTCTACTTACAAACATTTCTGGTCACGGAACGAATTAAGTTCTTAAGTAGAGGTACTTGTGTATAAAGACATTTCTTATTTAAATCAATCCTGCTGCATCAGTCTGCCTGTGTGTGCTTTCTGGATTGAATTTTTTTGCAACGAACTCCGATAACATTTGAGTCTTTATTTAATTGTAGAATTATATGATTGTACTTTCACCATCTAGAGCAGGGATGGCGAACCTTTTTCTCCTTGGATGCCGAAAAAATGTGCGTGCATACTATCACTCATGCACAAGGGCCCACATTCATAATTTAATGCTTGGGGAGGGCAAAAACAGCTTCCCCGGCCGCCCGGAGGTCCTCTGGAGGCCAGAAATGGCCTGTTCCCCAAAAACTGGTGGGGCCCGTAGGCTTGTGTTTGGCCCTCCCCAGGCTCCAAAGGCTTTCCTAGAGCTGGGGGTGTGTAAAAATGCCCTCTCCCATTGCCCTGGAGGCTCTCTGGAAGCCAAAAACGCCCTCCCAGAGCCTCCGTGTGAGCCAAAAATCAGCTGGCCGGAACAGATATGCACATTGGATGGAGCTAGGACAAATTTTCATGTGCCAGCAGCTGTGGCTCTACATGGCAGTTCTAACAGTTCGGAGGGGTTTTTACTTTGTGGGTACCAACACACTCATTTGGAGAATGCTTATGACTGCATGAAAGGACAGAATAACGTAATATAATAATGTGTTATGCCAGCATAAATCTGAATTGGCTATAGAAAACTTTTAAGTGTACAGGATAACTTTACTCGTCATATTTGCAGTGGAAATACACTTTTAAGGAACAAGGCTTTTCAGCAGAATTCAGCGTCTTTGCTTAACGCTGCAGCCTGATGGAATAATGATTTTAAACAACCCAGCATTCCAATTACAGTAAAATATAATACACTTGGCAGAAATTCAGATAATGTTTGAATGCAGCATCCTGTGGCATTAGATAGGTGGGGAGACATGCATTGACATTTAATGATAATGATCATAACGCAATGAAGAAGAACTCAGATTCAATGGATTTCAATGGTTTGCCAAGCGAAAGCAATTTTCTGCTTCAAACCCTAAACAGATTTACCTGGGAAAAAATTTCATTGCAATTTCTAAAATGTATTTCTTTTTTTTTAATTGGCTTTTTAAAGACAAAAACAAAACACACTGCAACAAGAACATTAGTCTTGAAAACATATTTACAGTTACATTTCTGTTTTTTTCAGTTTCCCTGTTTTTGCATTTATTTTCATTTATCTTATTTCTCACTTTCCATCAATCCAATTATAAAATTTATCCCACACAGTGTAATATTCTTCTTTCTGTTTGTTCTGTTAACTCCAATTTGCGCATTCTGGTATTTTTTTAAATTACCCTATTCTTGGTTGGTACTTTTTCACTTTTCCAGTTCTGTGCGAAGATTAGTCGGGCTGCAGTATATACATGTACTATCAAATAATAGTTTTCGTGTTGTCCTCTGATTATTCCTAATAAAAATATCTCGGGTTTAAACTCTAATTCAAACTTGAATATTTCTTTTACCATATTTTGAACCTTAATCCAGAATTTCCTTGTTTCTGCTAAAATGTATTTCTGATTAGATAAAGTTAGAATGAAACTGGGAGATTTCGGAGGGCCCTTTCCAAGTAGAGTAGACATGGTTGAAAGTTTACTTATTTTGGCCTGTGTGTTTGCTTTCTGTGTCATTTATAAACCTTCTAATTCAAAGTACTTGGAGATCTGAAGTTGATGCATTGGAAGAACATACAGTCTTTCATTTCACTCCCAATCCAGAACTGCCATTCATTGTATCAGTGCAGGCAATGTTGGGAGAGTATTGTGCATTTGTAAGGTAACCCAACCAACTAGCCACAGTTCACAATTATTCTGCCGGTGTGTGCCAACCACCCTTAATTACAGGTTAATTAGTCCAGGCAGACACACACACACACACGATAGAAGGCAAATAAAGGTTCTTTATCAACAGAAGAGAAAAAAAAAATCATTTTTAAACTTCAAAAGGATTTCTTGTAGCAAGAAGGCACAGTTGGAATACAATACAAGAAGGAAGTCCAATTATTAACTCAGTAACTGTGAAATTGGGTCACAGCTACTGTTGTCCAAACAGTGATAAACACTCACAATGAAGTAAAATCCAAAGTCCAGGAGTCCAGGAATCCAAACACAGTCTTGAATACAATCAGGAAACAACAATTCACCTTGACGAACTACAATCAGATAATCTTCCACAACGGCCAAGCCAGCACGCTGCTATTTTTATCAGGAGCTCTAATTACTGGAGCCCCACCCAAACACAAGTGGCCTCTCTTACCTCCTGTAATATTTCTGAAGTTGTTCTCTCCTATGCATCACTCTACGCATGCGTGGGTCTGTCATACATTCCTGATATGAATCCAGCGAAGATAAAGATGATTGATCTCCTCCTGAGTTGTCTCCCAAATCCCCCTCTTCCATGTCACCCACACGTCCTTCGTCAGAGGATAATTCGCTGGCAGACTCTGTCGGGAGCAAAACAGGCTTGTGTCATGTGGATGTTTCCCCCACATCCACCTCCACATTCCTTGGGGCAGCAGCTGGGCCAGAGCTAATCACAACAACAACTAAACCTAATTGAAGTCTTCAATGAAAAACACTGCAGCAGGCTTTCTTGTAAAAATATACTTTACATTTCTTCTTGGTAAAAAGTTTCTCAAAATAAACCATCATCTTTATGTTTAACCATTATAGCAAACCACCCACAATACTATCATACAACTACAATTACATCCACCACTGCAACCACCCACAGACCATTAACCACTAACCACTAACCACACCCATGCAAGGGTGTTATTTCTTTTATATAGGTTACAGCCAATCAGGCTGCAGCACAGTTAATAAACCCATGATTACATATTAATCAGAACTGCAGAAAAAACAATTGCTGCCAACCTGCCTTCCATTGAGGACCTGTATACTGCACGAGTCAAAAAGAGGGCGGGGAAAATATTTACTGACCCCTCACATCCTGGACACAAATTGTTTCAACTCCTACCCTCAAAACGTCGCTACAGAGCACTGCACACCAAGACAACTAGACACAAGAACAGGTTTTTTTTCCAAACACCATCACTCTACTAAACAAATAATTCCCTCAACACTGTCAGACTTTCTACTAAATCTGCACTTCTATTCTACTAGTTTTTCTCATCATTCCTTTCACCCATTTCCTCCCATGTTGACTGTATGACTGTAACTTGTTGCTTATATCCTAAGATTTTTATTAATATTGCTTCTTCATTGCTTATTTGACCCCTATGACAATCATTAAGTGTTGTGCCACATGATTCTTGACAAATGTATATTTTATTTTATGTACGCTGAGAGCATATGCACCAAGACAAATTCCTTGTGTGTCCAATCACACTTGGCCAATAAAAATTCTATTCTATTCTATTCTATTAGGGCTTACATCAAACTTTCCCATGGTTACAGACCATTTTCTTGCATTGTAATATTATTATTATTATTATTATTATTATTATTATTATTATTATTATTATTATTATTATTAATTGGATTTGTATGCCGCCCTCTCCGGAGACTCGGGGCAGCTAACAACAATATCGGGGCGGCTAACAACAATATTACTTCAAGAAATAAACTCATTTCTGACAGGCAATGCTTTGATTTACTCATAGTTCCAAACTACCTTCCCCTTTCCTTCACAAAAATTGTCCTTCACAATGGCATCCTGAAGGTCTGTTGTCTAAGTGCTACTTTTGGCAGGTTCACCGTGTTTAGCAGATAACTATCTCATGAAGAATAAACTCTTTTTTATCTCCTGCTACCACCCCAATAGGAAAGGTCAACGAAACAGTAGGAGATCAAATGAACAACTGTGCATTCTTCCCAGTGCTTTCAGGACACAGTGAATTTGGCAATTTACAACAGAAGAGGGAAGATATTCTCCCCCTTTTAACATGAGCCCCTTTCCTCTTTGCCTCCCACTGCCTGCTGATTGTTGGATAATGTCTACTTTTCTCTGTCTGATGAGAACAAGCAAAAGCTTGCCTGCATGACTAGTGGAATTCTAATTTTCTTGGCTATTGTGGGATAGAAAGTGAGTGTCAAAATATATATGAGAGAGATATAAGATTAGTAGGTATTGCTTCACAATATTTATAGGTTTTTTTTGTTTTGCCTTATAGGTCAGACAGGCATAAGACTTTTTGTTCTATAATTGAGCGATCTTGAATGGAATTGTTTCTAGAAACCCTGTTGATCAAACCAAGAGTGCCTTTCTCTTTTATGTTATACATCTCCACCCCATGTCCAGTCAACAAAGCAGTGGAAGTGATGTGCCGGTGCCTGGAGGCTGTTGGGGCCTGGATGGGTGTCAACAAACTCAAACTCAATCCAGACAACACGGAGTGGCTGTGGGTCTTGCCTCCCAAGGACAATTCTATCTGTCCATCCATTACCCTGGGGGGGGGAATTATTGACCCCCTCAGAGAGGGTCTGCAACTTGGGTGTCCTCCTCGATCCACAGCTCACATTAGAGAAACATCTTTCAGCTGTGGCGAGAAGGGTGTTTGCACAGGTTCGCCTGGTGCGCCAGTTGTGGCCCTATTTGGACCGGGAGTCATTGCTCACAGTCACTCATGCCGTCCTCACCTCGAGGCTCGACTACTGTAACGCTCTCTACATGGGGCTACCTCTGAAAAGTGTTCGGAAACTTCAGATTGTGCAGAATGCAGCTGCAAGAGCAATTATGGGCTTCTCTAAGTATGCCCATATCACTCCAACACTCCGCAGTCTGCATTGGTTGCCGATCAGTTTCAAGTCACAATTCAAAGTGTTGGTTATGACCTATAAAGCCCTTCATGGCACCAGACCAGAATATCTCCGGGACCGCCTTCTGCCGCACAAATCCCAGCGACTGGTTCGGTCCCACAGAGTTGGCCTTCTCCGGGTCCCGTCGACTAAACAATGTCGTCTGGCGGGACCCAGGGAAGAGCCTTCTCTGTGGTGGCTCCGACCCTCTGGAACCAGCTCCCCCCTGAGATTAAGATTGCCCCCACCCTCCTTGCCTTTCGCAAACTCCTTAAAACCCACCTCTGCCGTCAGGCATGGGGGAACTGAAACATCTCCCCCTTGCCCATGTTGTTTTGGTGTTAGATTGATTGTGTGCTTGTTTTTTTAATATTCTGGGGTTGTTTTTTATGCATTTTTTAGCTTAAAATTGTAATTGGATTTGTGGGTATTGGATTTGCTATTATGTATTGTTTTTACTTTGTTGTGAGCCGCCCCGAGTTTGCGGAGAGGGGCGGCATATAAATCCAATAAATCTAATCTAATCTAATCTAATTTGTAGAGTAGTCTACCTCACTTCAGATTCTAGAGCATCAAGTAATACGTTTAAAAACCTCTACCTAAAATGAAATGAACATGCAGTGGATGCAATAAAAGCTAGGAAATTTTCATACTCAAATTGCAAAAGTCCATTCAGAATTTCTGCGGTTAAAAGGTCCAGGTAAAAACTATAATTTCAAGTTGGGGCATGAAAAAACTTGCAAATGCTTTCAATTTGGGTATCTCCACAGAGGAAAAGTCAAAAGTATATCAAATTCACAATGCACTCTTTTGCTTTCATTATGATGTAATAATAATAGAATAAAATATTACTTTAATATTAAATAAAATGCATTTATTTCAATTGTTTGAGAATATTTATTTATTTATTTATTTATTGGATTTGTATGCCGCCTCTCTCCGTAGACTCAATAATAAAGACAACAACAACAACAATAATAAACACAGCATGTAAATCCAATACTACAACATCTAAAAAACCCTTATTTTAAAACTAATCATACCTACAAACAAACATACCATGCACATCTTTCAGCTGTGGCGAGAGGGCGTTTGCCCAGGTCCGCCTGGTGCACCAGTTGAGGCCCTATTTGGACCGGGACTCACTACTCACAGTCACTCATGCCCTCATCACCTCGAGATTCGACTACTGTAATGCTCTCTACATGGGGCTACCTTTGAAAAGTGTTCGGAAACTTCAGATCGTGCAGAATGCAGCTGCGAGAGCAGTCATGGGCTTCCCTAGGTATGCCCATGTTACACCAACACTCCGCAGTCTGCATTGGTTGCCGATCAATTTCCGGTCAAAATTCAAAGTGTTGGTTATTATCTATAAAGCCCTTCATGGCACCGGACCAGGATATCTGCAAGGCTGCCTTCTGCCGCATGAATCCCAGCGACCGATCAGGTCCCACAGAGTGGGCCTTCTCCGGGTCCCGTCAACTAAACAATGTCGGTTGGCGGGCCCCAGGGGAAGAGCGTTCTCTGTGGCGGCCTCGACTCTCTGGAACCAGCTCCCCCCAGAGTTTAGAACTGCCCCTACCCTCCTCGCCTTTCAAAAACTCCTTAAAACCCACCTTTGTCATCAGGCATGGGGGAACTGAGATATCTCCCCCGGGCCTATACAATTTATGTATGGTATGCTTGTGTGTATGTCTGTTTAATAATGGTTTTTTTTAATATTTTAAATTGTAAATTATTAGATTTGTTATAAACTGTTTTTATTGTGTTGCGAGCCGCCCCAAGTCTACGGAAAGGGGCGGCATACAAATCTAAATAATAATAATAATAGTAATAATAATAATAATAATAATAATAATAATAATAATAATAATTTTTTTTAAAGGCCTAGGGGGAAAGAGTATCTCAGTTCCCCCATGCCTGACGGCAGAGGTGGGTTTTAAGGAGCTTACGAAAGGCGAGGAGGGTGTGTGTGTGTGTGTGTGTGAGAGAGTATATATACACCTACACACACACATTTATTTATTCGATTGTTATGCCACCCTTCTCTTTAGACTCTGGGCAACTTACAACATGTTAGCAATAGCACTTTTTAACAGAGCCAGCATATTGCCCCCACAATCCGGGTCCTCATTTTACCCACCTTGGAAAGATGGAAGGCTGAGTCAACCTTGAGCCAATGATGAGATTTCAACCGTTGACCTACAGATCTACAGTCAGCTTTAGTAGCCTATAGTACAGCACTTTACCTGCTGAACCAACAAACAATTGAAAACATCTATTTTATTTAATATTAAAGTATAATACCCATGCACAAACAAACAATTTTTGATTTGATTTGATTTGATTTCTATGCTGCCCCTCTCCGAAGACTCGGGGCAGATCACAACATATGAAAAACAGTAAATTACAATAAAATTAATCCAATTAAATTAAAACTACCTGGTTAACTAAAATCCTTAATTGTATTAAAAATCAATTCCGGTCATTCATATAGCAATCATACAATCATTTGTTGGCCAGGGACTAAGATCTAATCAGCCCAAGCTTAATGACATAAATGGGTCTTAAGACTCTTACAGAAGGCGAGGAGGGTGGGGACAGTATGGATCTATGGGGGGAGCTTATTCTAGAGAGCTTGAGCCCCCACAGAGAAGGCTCTTCCCCTAGATCCCGCCAAATGGCATTGTCTAGTTGACAGGACCTAGAGAAGCCGACTCTATGGGACCTGACTGGTCACTGGGACTCATGTGGCAGAAGGCGGTAATATGGTCCGATGCCATGTAGGGCTTCATAGGTCATAAGTTAACCAACACTTTGAATTGAGTCTGGAATCCAATTGGCAGCCAATGCAGACCGTGGAGTGTTGGACAGATATGGGTGTTCTCTCTCTCTTTCTCTATCTCTCTCTCTCACACACTCATGCGCACACAAACATATGCACATATCCATAGTCGGGAGCCCCCTTTCCCATTATTCATGTCCAAAATGAAATGGCATTAAGTAATGTATATTTAAATACAAAGATATCGGGCAATGATGTGATATGATTAGCGGTAGCTTGTTCCCGGTTCGGCCTGGTTCTGCAAACCAATAGCGCTAAGGGTGGGAGGCTCCGCCCAGCTACCCGGGAAGCTTCTGCACATGCACGCTCAAACCGGTAGCAGCGGGTTTTAGAACCCACTCCTGGATACGATGTGTGTAATCATTACTAGGGTGTATTAGAGATTGAATTTAACCAATTCTTTTTCTGATAAAATACTTGCATCTTCAACACTCTGTGGCTTGCATTGGCTGCCGATCAGTTTCCGGTCACAATTCAAAGTGTTGGTTATGACCTTTAAAGCCCTACATGGCAATGGACCAGATTACCTCCGGAACCGCCTGCTACCGCACGAATCCCAGCGACCGATAAGGTCCCACAGAGTTGGCCTTCTCCGGGTCCTGTCGACTAAACAATGTCGTTTGGCGGGCCCCAGGGGAAGAGCCTTCTCTGTGGCGGCCCCGGCCCTCTGGAACCAACTCCCCCCAGAGATTAGAACTGCCCCCACCTTCCCTGTCTTTCGTAAACTACTCAAGACTCATTTATACCACCAGGCATGGGGGAGTTGAGATAGCTCTTCCCCCTAGGCCATTACAAGTTATGCATGGTATGTTTGTGTGTATGTTTGGTTTTATAATAGCAGTTTTTAGTTGTTTTTATTATTGGATTGTACATGTTGTGTTTATTATTGTTGTTAGCTGCCCCGAGTCTGCGGAGAGGGGCGGCATACAAATCCAATAAATTATTATTATTATTTATTATTATTTTCCACCCAGCATGGGTGATTTCACAAAGCAAATAGGCAGGGGCTTCAAAGTAATGATTATCATCACAACTGCATTTACGTGAAAGTGTTGGATTCCTTCTTCTTCCTGCTGTGGTTCCAGTCGTTATCACTCTTCTCACAAGCTGTTACTTACAATTTTTTAAATGTGGTTATAAAATGCTGGCACAATTAACATTTAACTCAGATACTTAATTGTTCTATTACACCAACATCAAGTTTCGACATACTACATCTTTTCCTCTGAGCTTTGTGAGCTTGGTTGTTTTCTTGAAGATGTTTCATTAGCCAAACTAGGTAACATCACCAGTCAAATAACACTGATGATGTTGCCTAGTTTGAGTAATAAAACATCTGCAATAAAACCACCAAGCTCAGAAATAGAATAGAATAGAATACTTTATTGGCCAAGTATGATTGGACACACAAGGAATTTGTCTTTGGTGCATATACTCTCAGTGTACATAAAAGAAAATATACATTTGCCAAGAATCATGAGGTACAACACTTAAAACACCAACAACTCTTTCTTTCAACCCTGAGCGACAAATATTCTGATTCATTGATTCATGGATTCATTCATGGATTCATTCATTGATTCATTGATTGATTCATTGATTGATTCATTGATTCATTCATTCATTCATTCATTCATTCATTCATTCATTCATTCATTCATTCATTCATTCATTCGATTTTTTATGCCACCCTTCTCCCTAGACTCAGGGCGGCTTATAACATGTTAGCAATAGCACTTTTTATCAGAGCCAGCATATTACCCGCACAAACCAGGTCCTCATTTTACCCAAGTCAGAAGGATGGAAGGCTGGGTCAACCTTGAGCCGGTGATGAGATTTGAACCGCTGACCCACAGATCTATCAGTCAGCTTTAGTGGCCTGCAATACTGCACTCTACACACTGCGCCACCTCAGCTCACTCATATTGGTATCTTTTCTTCTGTGTTTCATAAACACAAAATGTTTCGCGTTGAAGATGAAGAACTTTTCATTAAAGATTATGCTCCTTAATCTGCTATGTTAGTCAAGTGTGAGTAGATAATTAGACATTTTTAATTTACCAGTCTATGGGAGAGGGATTGAAGGAGGGGGCGAGAGAGAAGAGGAGGAGGAAGAGGAAGAGGAGAGAGGAACATAACATAACAAAACAAAACTAGAACAAAATCATCCAGCCATCTTCTATGCCTAAGGGATTATTAGAAACGGGGACTTCCTGTTTCCAGGCCTTAACCTTAACACTTGCTTGTGTGTGTTTATCAATTCTTTGAAGGAAGAGGAAAAACCTGTGAAATATATTGGAAAACATTTGTCCTTGATGTGTTTAGAGTGCAATACTACAAGCTACCTCTGCTGATCACCGGCTGCCAGCAGTTTGGCAGATCGAATCTCAATAGGCTCAAGGTTGACTCAGCCTTCCATCCTTCCATGGTAGGTAAAATGAGGACCCAGATTGTTTCACAGTGTTATGTCGAGCTCTCTGGTAGAATCCTCCCAAAAATGCACAGATACAATTTCAGACACACACACGTTTGAAAATTCAAAACAATGTTCTTTATAATGAAAATTCACTTAAACCAAGCCCTCTTTTGGGATAGCAAAGAGCACTTGTCTCCAAACAAACTGGTAATTTGTACAAGTCCCTTATCAGTTCTGTGATACTTAGCTTGCAGCTGTGGGGCAATTCACAGTTCTTCTTTTTTCACAAAGTGAAACACACTTTGCCCTGGTTTAGTTTCAAAGCGGGGAAAAATCAGCACACAAAAGGTCAAAGCCAGTAAAGCAGTCATGAAACACAACAATCAGATAATCCTCCACAATGGCCAAACCCACAGGCTGCTATTTATAGCAGCCTCACTAATTACCACAGCCCCACCCAACCACAGGTGGCCTCATTTTCTTTGATAATAATCTCTCAGTTGTTGTTGCCTATGCATCGCTCTCCACATGCGTGGCTGTATCATTAACTCTTGTTCTGAATCCAAGGAGGAGCTAGATAATTTATCTCCTTCTGAGCTGTCTGCCACACTCTCCTCCTCCCGGTCACTCATGTCTTCTTGGTCAGAGGAGCCTTCACCAGCAGATTCCACCGGGGGCAAAACAGGCCTGCAGCATCCCCCACATCCACAGTCCTTGGGGCAGGAGCTGGGCCAGAGCTAACCACAACACACAGTATAATTGTTATTTGTGTAGTTGTTGTACTTAAATTCTAAAATACCTTATACAGAGCTGCCCCTAATTCCCCCTCCCTCCCCATGAACTGTTAGCCTCACAGTTCTTTTTTCTTTTGATATCAATATACAGCTTATGGCATCAGCGGTTGTCAAACATTTGTTCTTTCATACAATTAATCTAAAGTCAGATTGTTGGGGGCAATATGCTTACTCTCTGTAAACTGCTTAGAAAGGGCTATAAAGCATTGTGAAGTGGTATATAAGTCTGAATGCTGTAATGTTATAATGGTATAATGATAATACTTCCTCTAAATGCTATTGCTATTGTCCCCTTTCCATTAACTTAAGACCAAGAAGATATCCATGATATCCCTCAACACTTTTGAAGACCAACGTATTCGTACGTAAATCCATGGTGACCCAAAGTCCTGGGGAAAAAAAACATTTCCATGACTGAGTTTACAAAATCTGAAGATTTTTTGTATGTGAGAAAGGTGAAACTTTATAGACATCCTCTTAACATTTGTTCAAGAAGCCTCTTCAACATCCCAGACATAGCTCTGATGAAATGTAATGATTTCATGAAATACGAAACACTTTGAGATAGGGTCGGCTGCCCCGTTGTGCAGAATATTTAACACTGACAGGCAGATCAGACAGACAGAAGTTTATTAAACTATGATTTGCCCAAATTTTATTATTGGACTGATTAAAAAAAATATGAATATTTGTCTATGTATGTCTCTGTGTGGTGCAGCATAGGTTCCCCACTTCTGAAAGCCCTTGAATCCTGGGAACTGTTTCATTAAATTTTTAAAAGCGTGATTGAATGTTTAAAAACAGTAAAATCCTCAACTTTTCACAGTTCCTCCCTTCCTCGCTATTATCCTTTTAATTTAAATTTTTGAAAAAGCCTCTGTTTTAATACCTAAAGCTGGGTGGGTGGGAAAGAACTCAGTTGAAATGTTAGCTGTAGTGCGACTTCTACCTAACTGTGAATTTTAACTCCCCTAAATACTACTGAGCTTAACCCTGCATAATTATTAATGAAACCCATTCTTAAAAGATTTTAAACAGCTTCCTAACTCCGCACACCTACATGCTGAATAAAATGGCAGCAAAGCTGTAGAAATTGGTAGTTCACAATATCATATGAGTATTTGACATTAAGATTATCCCAAATTAATTGAAGGGTTGGTTTTTTTAAAAAAAAAAATGCCTGCAGATCTAATAGAGGTGTCTGTTCAGCATTTTTACAAACAAAATGTGTTTTGAATCCATCGTATATTTATCGTTGCTTCCAATGCTTTGAAGTACATGAAAACTGCAGAGTCGGAAAAATATGTTCTGATGTAGCATCCAGACGGAATCCTTCCTCCCCCCCTAAGAGAATAATTATTTGCCAGTTCTATGCAAAGCTGAATTCTAAAGATAACTTGAAAAGCATTAAAAAAGCCCATAAACATGACTGCCGTCGCAATATAGGGTACGATGGATGAATGAATCAAATAAATGCATGACTTTTGCAGCTTGCCAAAGTTAACTCAGTGCTTAAAATTAAGTCATTTTGAGAAGATATGAAGAAATGCCTGAAAAGCCATCATCATTTTCAGGGTGCCTTAGAAGGAAAAGCCATTGCTAACCGGTAAAACATCTATTCTGAAAGCAAATTTCTACATTCGGTAATTTGGATTAAACTATCTACATCAGAAAAGGAAAGAAAAAATGCCGTGTCATTAAACATTCAGATACCCACTGAAATTTCCTTCCAATCAAGCTTGACTCCTTGATGCCTCTTTGATATGCCTATATAGTTTTATTGGCAACAAAGGTACGATGGTGGGATTTTCTGCAGTTTTGCCATTCAAATCTTAATGAGGCCTCTTTTGCATAAATTGACTTTCACTTCAGAGGTCACCCAGAATTCAGCTGCTCAGTCCAAGGGAGGAAAAAAGCAGATAACTGTTTGCAGGTGAATTATTACAGTATTAGAAGTGACCTACTTGGAATGCAAACCTGGGAGCAGCCCTTAGATGGCAGCAAAGTGAAATAGAGAATGGGCTCTTTCCTGCCATCTAATGACAATTTTGATTTCTGCAGGATAATGGAATAGAATAGAGCTGGAAGGGACCTTGGAGATTTTTTAGTCCAGCTCTGTCCCCAAGCAGGCGAACCTAAACAAGCATTGGTGAACCTTTTCGGCACCGAGTGCTGAAATAGGAGGGTGTGTGCATGGACTGGAGTGCACACATGTAAGAGTGCCAGAAACCAGAAAATCAGTTCCCTGGCATGAATGCGCACACCTGGAAGTAGAGCTCCAATTTCCAGTGCACACTTGTGGGTCAGTCACCTTGTCTTTCCAGGGAGTTGCTCTTCCAGTTTTTGGCACTCCTGCACGCATGAAAACCAGCTGGACAGTGTGCATGTGCCACCAGAACCCGGAAAAACAATGGTCGATAGCTGGCATGCCCAAAGAAATGGTTCTTTCTGCCACTTCCAGCACATGTGCCTTAGGTTCACCATCACTGACATACAGTGGTACCTCTACCTACGGACGCCTTTACTTATGAATTTTTCTAGATAAGAACTGGGTGTTCAAGATTTTTTTGCCTCTTCTCAAGAACCATTTTCCACTTACAAACCCGAGCCTCCGAATCTGTAACCGGGAAAGGCAGAGAGAAGCCTGTGCGGGGCCTCTCTACAAATCTCCTGGGAGGAAACAGGGCCAGAAAAGGCAGGAAGAAGCCTCCATGGGACCTCTCTAGGAATCTCCTGGGAGGAAACAGGGCCTCCACCCTCCCTGCGGTTTCCCCAATCACTCACATTATTTGCTTTTACATTGATTCCTAGGGGGGGGGGATTGCTTCTTCTTGCAAACTTTTCTTCTTAAGATCCAGGTCACGGAACAAATTGAGTTTGTAAGTAGAGGTACCACTGCATACTATTTCAGACAAGTGACGGTCCAGTCTCTTTTTAAAAGGCTCCAATGATGTTGTGGCCACAATTTCTGAAGGCAAGCTTAATTATCTTCACTGTTAGGAAGTTTCTCCTTAATTCCAAGGTTTCTTCTCTCTTTGATAAGTTTCCAACCATTGTTTCTTGTCCTGCCTTTTGGAAGATAAGCTGGTCACTTCTTCTTCTTCATGATAGCTCCTCAAATACTGGAATACTGGTATCATATCACCCCTAATTCTTCTTTTCTTTAGACTAGCCAAACCCAAATCCTGCAGCCATTCTTGTTTTATGCTTTAGTCTCCTGAAGTAGCCTACTGCTATTGTCTCCCAACAGGAAATATCAAGTTAGAGGCAAAGTAGATCAGTTATTTGAAAGAAAGTGAAACAGAGAAGAGTTTGAAAACCGGGGGGGGGGGGGATGCATAGAAAGCAATCCGTTGAAATAGAAGAGTGTGCATAAGATTGAAGTTGCCATTTAGTTAGGGGAAAAAAATCAAATGACCTCAGCCTTGCTTTTATGTCTCATTCCACCTGTGGAAAGTGACTGGATAACATCTCTCTTAGCACAAATCCTTTAGAGCAATTAATTTTGCCATGGGGCCGCATGAGAAATTGGGATGGTTTTAGAGGGCCGGACTAATATAATTAACTCAGTTCTACCCTCTTCCTTGTTTTCTTTCTCCCAAATTACCAAATTTTGCTACCGGAACTGCGTTCCTGGCCATTCCCGTAGGAGCTTATCACTGCTTATGGCACAATAACACCCAATATGACATGAAGCCGCCTGCCCGCCTTCCACCCCTGTATGTCAGTCTGCCGCCACCTCCCCCAGCAGCCCTCCGCCCTTGCATCCTATCCTATGGGCTGTTGTTTCCCCCGTATCGTTTGCCCAGCTTGTTCCCGCCGTGGTTGGGCTGCTGCTGCTGCCGCCTTGAGCCTTGCAACCCGCTGCCTTTTGTCCAGCACTGGAGGAGAGAGCCATAAGGAAGGAGGGATTGTTGCTTTCCTGTGGCAAAACAGGATTAATAAGGGGGAACCTGATTTGTCCCACGACGGTGGGGCTCTAAGAGAGCCTTGTTGGTGAGTGTTTTTTTGTCCTGTTCATTCGAGGCGCTTGTTCCCCACCCCCACCCCACTCCATTGCTTCCTCCTCCAGGAAACCGGTCACAGATAGCAGACAGGTGGGTGGGCTGGATGCGGCTCACAGACCGACCCTTGTCCAGGTCTGCTTTAGAGCATGGGTATCAAACTCGATCATGTGATGTGATGTATTGAGGTATATCACAATCAGGGGTGAAATCCTTGAAGTCTGCTACCAATTTCTTTTGGGAGCGTGGATGCTCTGCCCCAGATTAGAACATAGCAAAACACAGAGTTTGTTTGAAATGTGTTTAATCAACCACCAACTACTAATACATGTCTTAGTAGAGGTCACACACACACACAAACTTAAAGGCAGTCTTTTCTGGCAAAAGCTCAACTATTAATTAATCATCATTAATAGTTGGCATACATTCAGACAATAACAGAATAGCAAGGTTCACCTGGTGCACCAGTTGCGGCCCTATTTGGACCGGGAGTCACTGCTCACAGTCACTCATGCCCTCATTACTCAGGCTCAACTACTGTAATGCTCTCTACATGGGGCTACCTATGAAAAGTGTTCGGAAACTTCAGATCATGCAGAACACAGCTGCGAGAGCAATCATGGGCTTCCCTAAGTATGCTCATGTTACACCAACACTCTGCAGTCTGCATTGGTTGCCGATCAATTTCCCATCACAATTCAAAGTGTTGGTAATGACCTATAAAGCCCTTCATGGCATTGGACCAGAATATCTCCGGGACCACCTTCTGCCGCACGAATCCCAGTGACCAGTTAGGTCCCACAGAATGGCCTTCTCCGGGTCCCGTCGACTAAACAATGTCATTTGGCGGGACCCAGGGGAAGAGCCTTCTCTGTGGCAGCCCTGACTCTCTGGAACCAACTCCCCCCAGAGATCAGAATAGCCCCCACCCTCCTCGCCTTTCTTAAGCTTCTTAAAACCCATCTCTGTCATCAGGCATGGGGGAACCAAGATATTCCCTTCCTCCTAGGCCTATACAATTTATGCATGGTATGTTTGTGTGTATGTCCAGTTTTTTAAATAAGGGTCTCTTAATTATTTTAAATATTAGATTTGTTATATATTGTTTCATTATTGTTGTTAGCCGCCCCGAGTCTACGGAAAGGGGCGGCATACAAATCTAATAAATAAATAAATAAGTAAGTAAGTAAGTAAGTAAGTAAGTAAGTAAGTAAGTAAGTAAGTAAGTAAGTAAGTAAGTAAGTCTTTGATAGCTCATGAAGTTTGGCAAAATGCCTAGAAGTGGGTCTTGATAACCAAACTGAAGTGGAGAAGCAGAGCAGAGATTTTTCCTAGACTCGAAGCCACATGATGATCAACTGGATTTCCAAACACTGTTTCCTACAGCCTTTCAGCTGCCTCTGCTGTCCTTAAGTAAATTAGGGGAGTGGCCAATTAGCCCCAAGTCTTACTCCCGAGGAGACCTTCTCTGGAGTAATCATTCCTTCCTTTTGGCAGCTCTGTGGGCTCTTGCATTAAGAAGAGGAGAAGCTTCTTCTTCCTCATCACTGTTATGAGGTGCTGGAGGTTCTGAAGGTCCTGGCTGGATCTCCACCTCTGGCATCGAGTCCTCACCAGCCTCCCCACAGTCCAACTCGGGTGCCAGCTTGAAAGCTTAGAACTACGACGCCTAAAACACGATCTAAGTATTGCCCACAAGATCATATGCTGCAACGTTCTATCTGTCAATTACTACTTCAGCTTCAATCGCAACAACACAAGAGCACGCAACAGATTCAAACTTAATATTAACCGCTCCAAACTTGATTGTAAAAAATATGACTTCAGCAACCGAGTTGTCGAAGCATGGAACTCATTACCTGACTCAGTAGTGTCAACCCCTAACTCCCAATATTTTTCCCTTAGACTATCCATGATTGACCTCTCCAGGTTCCTTAGAGGTCAGTAAGGGTGCCTTCCGTCCCCTGCCCAATTGTTTCTCATCTCATTTATCTTTTCTTCCTTTCAAATTTGTTCAGCTACACTTTTATATCTTTTCTTCTGTTCATTTCTTTAGTTATATTACTACATATCTATTCTCTACAATGTGTATTATGTATTGGACTAAATAAATAAGTAAATAAGTTGGTCTCCTCTCGAATGGGATCTGCTATCAGCTGCACAGGCTGCTTATGAGCCACAACACTGAACAACTGTTGCAGTGCTGAAAAAAGTAGCCTTGTGAACCCACCAGAGTCTACAAAGTTAAGTAGAACAGCAAGAGAGAGATCAGCTGTGCCACATCATTTAGATTAGATAGAAAGCAGGAAATTAGCTTTCTAGCTAATCTAGATCACCTGGCACAGCAGATCCTCACACAGCTGATCGTCGGATATACCAGTTCAGGCCCGTTCACCTGAACTGGTAGCAATTTTTACTACTGATTCGAGTGAACTGGAAACATTTCACGTCTGATCTCAAGAGGCCGCAATAATCCTAGGTGATATTTCATTGCATTACTATATAAGGTAGAAGTAGAATGTAAGCACGCTAATGCTGAGTCATTGGGTGTGAACTGCAACCTGATTGGGCCAGAGTATTATAAGATGCAAATCAACTTCACCATTCCATCTGTCTGCTGTTTGTTGCTGTTGTTGGTTGTTAGTTGGCTGGCTGGAGCAGTTTGAGTGTGAGTTAAACATTGAGTAGAGTAGTGGCAATGATACAAAGAAACCTGGATTGGTTTAGTATCTAAACTAAACTTAGTAAGTAAGCTGAATATAGCTAAAATAAAGTTCCTTTGTATAGAAGACAGTGACAGAAGATGTTTTGCACTGAAGAGTAAACTATTGTTTTCTACAAATGTGTCTTTCTTATTTATCTGGTACCTTAACTGCGACAATGTATTCTGGTATCTTATCTAGTCATCCTGTGTAGCTCTGCATATATACCAGTTTCCCAGTCCTGCTTTAGATAAAGGTAGTCTAAAAAATCAGAGAGTGCTTTAGTAGATGTGAGCATCCTAGCACATATACTGTACCAGCTGTACCAGCAGGTGGTCATCAAAACTTACATTCAGAAATTTCAGCAAAGCTTAAATGACTGCTGCCAATGCTGTGACAGGTTGCAGCACAATAAATTATTCTCGAAGAAACCATATTCTCGAAGCAGGAGAACCATATCCTAAGAAGGTTTGACAGTGGAAATAATTCCATCTGTTCTTCTGTTTTTTTCCTTTTTTACGTTTAAGATGAATATATTTTGGTTTTTAAGCTAGGGCTGTAAACTATCCAGAGTTTTGTTCTAAGATGGACAGCTAGACAAATGATATCAAGAAATAAACAAACAAATAGGTAAATAAGAACACTCTTGTTGATTTATCATTGCAGCACTAGCTGAAATATGACCAATGTTGATGCGAGAGACACAGGCACAGCTTCTGAATAACAGAATAATAATAAGATTAACAGAGTTGGAATAGCAATAGCATTTAGACTTAATGGTATATACCACTTCATAGTGCTTTTTACAGTCTTCTCTAAGCGGTTTACAGAATTAGCATATTGCCCCCAACAATCTGGGTCCTTTTACCCACCTCGGAAGGATGGAAGGCTGAGTCAACCTTGAGATGGTCGTGAGATTTGAACTGCTGAACTACAGCTAGCAGTTAGCTGCAGTGCTGCACTCTAACCACTGTGCCACTCCGGCTCTTAACAACATTCCGGCAATAATCCGATGCAGTCACGTAGGTTACATGCCTTCATGATCCTGTCTCCCCCCTCCTCCCTGGGCATGTCATAAATTACATTCTCCAAAGAACCACACTGCCGGGCTATGAAATCTACACCCCGCCTGGTGACTTTGGTAACCTAGGACACAATCATCAAGAAAGGAATTTGTGGAATGTAGTTTCAATCTGGGCAACCATTGCGCCACCCCAGTCCTGAAGAAGGGGTCTTGTAGGTCATCTAGTCCAATTCCCCCCCAAAGCATGAGACCCTACACCAGTGATGGCGAACCTATGGCACGGGTGCCACAGGTGGCACATGGAGTCATATCTGCTGGCACCCAAGCTGTTGCCCTAGCTCCACTCCAATGTGTGTGCCGGTCAGCTGATTTTTGGCTCACAGAGACTCTGGGAGGGTGTTTTTGACTTCCAGAGATCCTCCAGGGAGCTGGAAGAGAACATTTTTACACTACTCCAGCTCCAGGGAAGCCTTTGAAGCCTGGGGACAGTAAAACACTAGCCTATTCTGACCAAAACCGACACAATCTCTGTCTGAGTTCAATCCACCCAATAATTACTAACAATCTACCAATATCATAACTCACAAATCTCTTACCCACAAAATTAACAAACGTAACCAAACTAAGTCATCACAATATATATTCCTGCTTGCTTGCAGGTACTACCCCCCCCCCCCCCAATTTTTCTTTCCTTTCTTACCTCATCTACAGTCTCTACTACAATATCTATCTATCAATGCATATAGCAAAACACTACGTTACTCTTAAATTACTATATTTTATAGATATAAGATTATGTAAATACGAATATTGAATATAAAATAACTATAGATAAATGTTTGAAATGAATATACAACAATGTATATATGCTACTGTATAAAAAGATTGCTTGCCCCATCCCCCTCCTATCTCTCTTTTTGTACTCCTCTTCCCCTTCCCCATTCTTAATAAATTAATAAAGTATGTTTTTTTAAAAAAAAACAAACCACTAGCCTATTGGGCCCACCAGAAGTTGGGAAACAGGCCATTTCTGGCCTCCAGAGGCCCTCCAGAGAAACTCCAGGGGTGGGGGAAGTGGTTTTCACATTCCCCAAGCATTGAATTATGGGTGTGGGCACTCATGCATGCATGACAACCCTCGCCCACGCTCTTTCAGCACCCAAGGAAAAAAAGGTTCGCCATTACTGCCCTACACCATTTCTGACAAACAACAGTCCAGCCTTTTCTTGAAAGTCTGACAGTGTTGAGGGAATTATTTGTTTAGTAGAGTGATGGCGTTCAGAAAAAAACTGTTCTTGTGTCTAGTTGTCTTGGTGCGCAGTGCTCTGTAGCGACGTTTTGAGGGTAGGACTTGAAACAATTTGTGTCCAGGATGTGAGGGGTCAGTAAATATTTTCCACGCCCTCTTTTTGACTCGTGCAGTATACAGGTCCTCAATGGAAGGCAGGTTGGCAACAATTGCTTTTTCTGCAGTTCTGATTCTCCTCTGAAGTCTGTGTCGATCCTGTTGGGTTGCAGCACCAAACCAGACAGTTATAGAGGTGCAGATGACAGACTCAATGATTCCTCTGTAGAACTGTATCAGCAGCTCCTTGGGCAGTTTGAGCTTCCTGAGCTGGCGCAGAAAGAACATTCTTTGTTGTGCTCTTTTGATGATGTTTTTGATGTTAGGTGACCATTTTAGGTCTTGAGATATGATAGAACCTAGAAATTTGAAGGTCTCTACTGTTGATACTGTGTTGTCTAGTATTGTGAGAGGTGGAAGGGTGGAAGGGTTTCTCTTAAAGTCTACCACCATTTTTACGGTTTTGAGTGTGTTCAGTTCTAGAGGACTATGAATTTTGATTATTCCTAGGATATACCGACAACTTCCAAAATCGATGGCTAATCATTTTCAGAGCCCATAAAGACACGGTTGGCCTCAACGTTGTAACTCGAGAAACTATCATTTGTCAGCTAGCCATTCCAGATGTGCCCATTCTCTTATTCTACATGTGTATGAATATTCAATGCTCAACATATGAACTCAATTTTATGTTATGCTCATGTTATAACTCATGCATAACTCATGTGATGCTCCTCCTTTTCTTCAGTGGTGTCAGGACGCTGTATTCAGCATGAAACTACACAAAGGCTGTTCACAGTGTGGCAGAGAACAAACCTCCCCTTTGGGATCCTCTGAAGACAACTTACACTAGGTTTCTGCATTAACCACTTAACTGAGCAAGAAATGTGGGCCATTTATTTGAACAAGATTAAACCTTATTTTTTCCCCTTTTGCCTGAAGCTAACTTCAAAATGCATGTTTTGTATGGGCATTTTGTTTACTTCGGGGCAGGGAGAAATGTCTTCCAATCTTCAGCGACTGCATATAAATTGAGATATAAGCTAATGCTGATGATGAGCAATAACCCAGCAGGTTACTCATGTAAACATGCTTGAGACATGATTTCTGCAATCAGATTTTTCTTTTCTAGAGTAAAAAACAAACTGAAAACCCAGTATGGCCAATTTGTGAATGACCAAATTGAATGCTGATCACTAACCATATTTTGTACTGTGTTTCACTAAATGTAACAGCAATAGCACTTAGACTTATATATCGCTTCACAGTGATGGGCTCCTACGGGTACAGTCAGGTACGCAGAACTAGTAGAAAAGTTATCCTTTGCACGAGTTATATTCTCATGTTTTACTACTCAATTTCAGCATATTATACTGCATTTTAACTTATTATTTATTCAAACTTCCTCTATTTTAGCCAATTTTATTGTATTTTAACCAGTCACAGTTTTATGACGACCGATGTGGTCCTTTTCCTCGCTTTGATATGGTTGATTGACTAATCAAATAAAGTTGATATTGATATTGATTGATAGTAGAAAAGTTTTGCTCAGGTACGCAGAACTAATAGAAAAACTTTGATTCCCCTCCCCCTTTCTGGGCTCTGGGTATGTTTTTCCTATTGCAGTAAGTGAGGTAGAATGTGTATAATTTTAGAAGAGCTGTGCATGCATATGTGTGTGTGTACATACACATACAGTTTATATAGTAGATAATGTATATTTTTGTGTGCCTGTGTTCAGTAATAGTAAATAGATAGGGAAATTGTATCTCTCTGAGGCGAGGAGAGGCCAGGCACCCTAACCCTAACCCAAACGTGAGTGATGTCAAGTTGGTCACCTTTAAGACAGTCACATGATCTTTAAGCCCCCCCCCCCACTCCCACTTGATCACCTGGGCAGCAAGTCACACCCACAAAATAAGCCACACCCACATGTTGTGGTTAGCTCTGGCCCAGCTCCTGCCCCAAGGACTGTGGATGTGGGGGAGACATCCACATGCTGCAGGCCTGTTTTGATGATGAAGGCTCCTCTGACCAAGAAGACATGAGTGACAGGGAGGAGGAGAGTGTGGCAGACAGCTCAGAAGGAGATCGATTATCTAGCTCCTCCTTCGATTCGGAACAAGAGTTAATGATACAGCCACACATGCAGAGAGCAATGCATAGGCAGCAACAACTGAGAGATTATTATCAAAGAAAATGAGGCCACCTGTGGTTGGGTGGGGCTGTGGAAATTAGTGAGGCTGCTATAAATAGCAGCCTATGGGTTTGGCCATTGTGGAAGATTATCTGATCATTGTGTTTCGTGCCTTGACCTTTGTGTGCTGATTTTCACCCGCTTTGAAACTAAACCAGAGCAAAGTGTGTTTCACTTTGTGAAAGAAGAAGGACTGTAAATTGCCTCACAACTGCAAGCTAAGTATCACAGAACTGATAAGGGACTTGTACAAATTACCAGTTTGTTTGGAGACGAGTGCTCTTTGCTATACAAAAAGAGGGCTTCGTTTATTTGCATTTTCGGTATAAAGAACATTGTTTTAAATTTTCAAACATGTGTGTGTCTGAAATTGTATCTGTGCCTTTTCGGGAGGATTCTACCAGAGAGCTTGACAGAACACCCACAATGTGGTAGTAAATTTTTTTGAAGCTCTTCACTGCTGTGGATTGCGAAAAAAGGAGCCAACAAGCCACACACCCAAAATAAGACAAACCCACAGTGTGATAGTAAAAAAAATTTGCAGCCCTTCACTGCCATTTCTACAGCCCTTTCTAATTGGTTTACAGAGTCAGCCTATTGCCCCCAACAATCTGGGTCCTCATTTTACCCACCTCCGAAGGATGGAAGGCAGAGTCAACCTTGAGCCTGGTGAGATTTGAACTGGTGAACTACACCCAGCAGTAAGCAGAAGCAGCTTGGAATTGAGTTTGACACCCCTGCTTTAAACTGTGGTCTACTGATATTTTTATTATTTATTTATATATATATATATATATATATATATTTATTTATTGGATTTGTATGCCACCCCTCTCCGTAGACTCAGGGTGGCTAACAACAGTAATAAAAAGCATCATATAAATCCAATAATAAACAACTAAAAAACCCTTATTGTAAAACCAAACATCCCTACAAACAAACATAACATGCATAAATTGTAAAGGCCTAGGGGGAAAGAATATCTCAGTTCCCCCATGCCTGATGGCAGAGGTGGGTTTTAAGGAGCTTACGAAAGGCAAGGAGGGTGGGGGCAATTCTAATCTCTGGGGGGAGTTGGTTCCAGTGGGCCGGGGCCGCCATAGAGAAGGCTTTTCCCCTGGGTCCCACCAAACAACATTGTTTTGTTGACGGGACCCGGAGAAGGCCCACTCTGTGGGACCTAACTGGTCGCTGGGATTCATGCGGCAGAAGGCGGTCTCGTAGATACCCTGGTCCGGTGCCATGAACCTTTTTTTTAATTTGTATTACTCCCAGCTGACACAAACCATGGCTTATTTAACTGACAAGCTAGAATTGATGACATCAACTTAAATAAAATAAAATAAAATATAACCTGTGTAGTTACGGGTAGTTGGAGTCATCTACTTGTGCATCTTCTTCCTAAAACACTTTTTGATGTGTTCTACTTTTTAACATTAAACATTTAACATTAAGATTAAACTTCTCATCCATCCACATAAACAATACGTTCCAGCCACCTAGTGATTTCATGTCATTATCAATCATGTATTTTGTCCACCTGCAGGCCTCAGGCTGGCTAGACATTTCTCATCAAAGATTAACCAGGTTTCATGATAAATAATGTAATATTTTCCTGGCTCAGTCACGTTTGAGGATAAAATCAAGTTTGGTTAGGTGTGACTTCACAGGATGATGGATTTCGATAATTTAATTAATGTTTCCAGTCCAGATGTAAAATAATGCACTTGGGGAAAAGGAATCCTCAATCTGAGTACAGTGTTCCCCCGATTTTCGCGGGTTCGAACTTCGCGAATAGCCTATACCACGGTTTTTCAAAAAATATTAATTAAAAAATACTTAGTGGGTTTTTTCCTATACCACGGTTTTTCCCACCCAATGACGTCATATGTCATTGCCAAACTAATAATTTTTGCAAATAAATAACAACAAAAAATAATTATTGTTAATAAATAATTATGTTTATAAATATCAGGATCACTAAGTGTCTTATTCAATGGTGAGTACCAGTAATAATGGTGAGTAAATGGTTGTTAAGGGAATGGGAAATTGCAATTTAGGGGTTTAAAGTGTTAAGGGAAGGCTTGTGATACTGTTCATAGCCAAAAATGGTATATTTACTTCCACATCTCTACTTCGCGGAAATTCGACTTTCGCGGGCGGTCTCGGAACGCATCCCCCGCGGAAATCGAGGGAACACTGTATTGTATTGGCAGTTCTGTGTTAGCAAAAACTTCAGAAGAGAAGGATTTAGGGGTGGTGATTTCAGACATTCTCAAAATAGGTGAACAGTGCGGTCAGGCGGTAGGGAAAGCAAGTAGAATGCTTGGCTGCATAGCTAGAGGTATAACAAGCAGGAAGAGGGAGACTGTGATCCTGCTGTATAGAGCGCAGGTGAGACCACATTTGGAATACTGTGTTCAGTTCTGGAGACCTCACTTACAAAAATATATTGATAAAACTGAACGGGTCCAAAGACGGGTTACAAAAATGGTAGAAGGTCTTAAGCATAAAACGTATCAGGAAAGACTTAATGAACTCAATCTGTATAGTCTGGAGGACAGAAGAGAAAGGGGGGGACAGGATCAAAACTTTTAAATATGTTAAAGGGTTAAAAAAGGTTCAGGAGGGAAGTGTTTTTAATAGGAAAGTGAACACAAGAACAAAGGGGCACAATCTGAGGTTAGTTGGGGGAAAGATCAGAAGCAACGTGAAAAAAATATTATTTTACTGAAAGAATAGTAGATCCTTGGAACAAACTTCCAGCAGACGTGGTTGGTCAATCCACAGTAACTGAATTTAAACATGCCTGAGATAAACGTATATCCATCTTAAGATAAAATACAGGAAATAGTATAAGGGCAGACTAGATAGAGCATGAGGTCTTTTTCTGCCATCAATCTTCTATGTTTCTATAGTGTTAATATGTTTTTCACAAATACACTTACTTAAAAATATACTTATGTTTACAAATACACAAATAGGCTGATATAGGTTCAGATCAGTAACAGGTTCTAAATCCCACCACTACCAGTTTACAGAACTGGGCCAAATCAGGAGCAACCAACCTACTGGTTTGTATTTGTATTTGTATTTATTAGATTTGTATGCCGCCCCTCTCCGAAGACTCGGGGCGGCTAACAACAATATAAAAAGACAATGTAAAGAAATCAAATATTAAAACAATCTAAAAAACCCCAATTTAAAGAACCACTCATACATACAAGCATACCATGTATAAATTCCATAAGCCTAGGGGGAAGGGAAATTTCAATTCCCCCATGCCTGAAAACAGAGGTGGGTTTTAAGGAGCTTGCGAAAGGCAAGGAGGGTGGGGGCAACTCTGATATCTGGGGGGAGCTGGTTCCAGAGGGCCGGGGCTATCACAGAGAAGGCTCTTCTCCTGGGTCCCGCCAAACGACATTGCTTAGTCGACGGGATCCGGAGAAGGCCAACTCTGTGGGACCTAACTGGTCACTGGGATTCGTGCGGCAGAAGGCGGTCCCGGAGATATTCTGGTCCGATGCCATGAAGGGCTTTATAGGTCATAACCAACACTTTGAATTGTGACCGGAAATTGATCGGCAACCAATGCAGACTGCGGAGTGTTGGTGTAACATGGGCATGCCTTGGGAAGCCTGTGATTGCTCTCGCAGCTGCATTCTGCACAATCTGAAGTTTCCGAACACTTTTCAAAGGTAGCCCCATGTAGAGAGCGTTACAGTAGTTGAACCTCGAGGTGATGAGGGCATGAGTGACTGTGAGCAGTGAGTCCCGGTCCAGATAGGGCCGCAACTGGTGCACCAGGCGAACCTGGTTCAAATGTCACATTTCTGATTCTCCTAATGATGACTTGGAACACCTAAAATAGTGTGTCCTTTCATTGTCTTCTGCATTAGATTGTCACCTGCTTTGATATTAAACAAAGCCAGCTAGAAAATGTTTCTGCATTAAACACCTGTGCATTATCATGGAACTACAACTCTCTGTTCTAACAGATTGGGGTAACGTTACACATAGTTCAGACACCAAAAGAACAATCTGTGTCTTCGTGCAAAGTTTAATTTTCTTGAAGGCTGGGAACGTCTCCATCTGTGACTCCCAGTATATTTTTAAGCACAATTAATCAGACATCAGGATTAGGTTTTGTTTTGCAATTATGCTTCTGTCGGATTGAACTGCATTGCTGCAGACAGAATGAGTTTGGGATGCATCTGAATAGTATTGTAGTTAGGTATCACGGGGGGGGGGAGCCGTAGTGTGTCTTTTTGCGAGATCATCATCACAAAGAGTAGAACTATCGATAGATAGAACCATCTGTCTGCCCTATAAAGATGCAACTGGATTGGGATTGTTGATAAATTTCCATTGTTTCTCTAAAACCAGCTGTTCCAATTATCACATAAAATGGGTCCTGAGTGCACCTGGCATTAAATGTTTCTATCCAATTATAACACTCACGTGCTTTGCAATACGTGTGTGTTTGTGTGTAGTATATTTTTGCTGATAATGAAAATACAGGGAGACTAGTATATGTTGTGGTTAGCTCTGGCCCAGCTCCTGCCCCAAGGACTGTGGATGTGGGAGAGGCATCCACATGCTGCAGACCTGTTTTGCCCCCGGTGGAATCTGCTGATGAAGGCTCCTCTGACCAAGAAGACATGAGTGACAGGGAGGAGGAGAATGTGGCAGACAGTTCAGAAGGAGATCAATTATCTAGCTCCTCCTTGGATTCAGAACTAGAGTTAATGATACAGCCACGCATGCGGAGAGCGATGCATAGGCAACAACAACTGAGAGATTATTATCAAAGAAAATGAGGCCACCTGTGGTTGGGTGGGGCTGTGGTGATTAGTGAGGCTGCTATCAATAGCAGCCTGTGGGTTTGGCCATTGTGGAGGATTATCTGATCGTTGTTTTGTGACTGCTTTACTGACTTTGACCTTTTGTGTGCTGCTTTTCCCCCGCTTTGAAACTAAACCAGAGCAAAGTGTGTTTCACTTTGTGAAAGAAGAAGGACTGTGAATTGCCTCACAAATGCAAGCTAAGTATCACAGAACAGATAAGGGAGTTGTACAAATTACCAGTTTGTTTGGAGATGAGTGCTCTTTGCTATACCAACAGAGGGCTTAGGTTAAGTGAATTTTCCTTATAAAGAACATTGTTTTGAATTTTCAAACGTGTGTGTGTCTGAAATTTGTACCTGTGAATTTTTGGGAGGAGTCTACCAGAGAGCCCGACAGAACAGTATAGATGTATTTCAAGCTATTTAGCTCTCATCAGCTAGCTATACCCTTTACTGGGATTTGAAATTGGACTGTAAGGCATTTGTTTTAACCTCTAGGCCACAGTTTCTCAGTTTGTACCAGGCAAGAGTTATATGTTTTATTTTATTTTCTGTCGAATCACCCTGGTATACCCAAATATGGGAGGGAACATACTGCTTCCTTTTTGCCTCTCGGCCCCTAAATCCCGTAAAGAGTATGACTAGCTGATGAGAGCTAAGTAGCTTGAAATAGATCTATACTAGAGATTGTTAGTTTGTAATTGACTTTAGAGATCTTTTCCCATTCTTCTAGTTGAATAGTGTAGCCAAAGTTGGTCATCCAGGCAATCATGTTTTCTTTTACCACTTGGTTCCTCGGTTCCATACAGAGAGAATCAATATAAGATGTTTTACCAGTGGCACTATGGCCCGGCGAGGTTAGCAAAAATTTACCCAAACCTGAAAAGCAACTATTGTAAGTCAATGCATGGTACTTAATACTACACATGGTGGTTATGCCCAGAAACAAGGAAATTCTGGATTATGGTTCAAAATATGGTACAAAAAATGTTAAAGTTTGAATTAGAATTTAAACCCGAGATATTTTTATTAGGAATAATTAGAGGACAACATGAAAAGGCCAACTATTATTTGATAGTACATGTATTAATTTAGTACATGTATTAATTGCGGCCCGACTGATCTTTACACAGAACTGGAAAAAAGAAAATGTACCACCCAGGATATGGTAATTAAAAAAATACTAGAATGTGCAAAATTGAGTAACAATACTCTAGAGTTACAGAACAAACAGGAAGAAGAATTTTACACTGTGTGCGATCAATTTTATAATTGGATGGATGGAAAGTGAGAAATAAGATACATTTATTTATTATTATTATTATTATTATTATTATTATTATTATTATTATTATTAATTAGATTTGTATGCCGCCCCCTCCGAAGACTCGGACCTGCTTCCAACAAACAGTATACAGTGGTAACTCATCTTACGAACGCCTCTTCTAACGAACTTTTCAAGATACGAACCCGGTGTTTAAGATTTTTTTGCCTCTTCTTCCGAACTATTTTCACCTTACGAACCCAAGCAGCTGCTGCTGGGATGAAGGGGTTTCTTTTTTTCCCCTTTTTTGAAGAAAGAAAAGGGAGGGGCAGCTTGGAGGAGTAAAGATTTTGCATGCTTGCAAAGGCACTGAAACGGTGTCTTTTGAAGAAAGAAAAGGGAGGGGCAGCTTGGAGGAGTAAAGATTTTGCATGCTTGCAAAGGCACTGAAAGGGTGTCTTTTGAAGAAAGAAAAGGGAGGGGCGCCCCCCTTGCCTTTCTTCCTTCCCACTCACCCTTTAGCCTAGCCTTGCTTCTTCCACCCGCCCCCTTTAGCTGCTCCTCCCTGCCCTCTGTTCGCCTCCCTTCTAAAGTTTGGGATTTTCCTGAAGGATTTGCACACATTATTTGATTTTACTATGGGAAACATTGTTTCATCTTACAAACTTTTCACCTTACGAACCTCCTCCTGGAACCAATTAAGTTCATATGATGAGGTACCACTGTAATCTGAATATAGATTCTCTGAAGCTATAATGCAGTTACTTCATTTTTGGCTCAGTATTTGTGAAATGGATCAATTGTGATTTATTTGCTACCGAATCTAATCAATATTTTTTTGAGGGGGATACCATTTGATATAAATTGTTGTCTCTTGTTTCAAAGACTCTTAAAACCCAATTTAAACAATAGAATAGAATAGAATTGGCCAAGTGTGATTGGATACACAAGGAATTTGCCTTGGTTCATTTGCTCTCAGTATACATAAAAGAAAAGATAAATTTATCAATTTATTGGTGACTTGGTAGGGCAGTGGTTAGAGTGCAGTGGTTAGAGTACAAGCTACTTTTGCTGATCACCGGCTGCCAACAGTTTGGCAGATGGAATCTCAGTAGACTCAAGGTTGACTCAGTCTTCTATCCTTCCAAGGTAGGTTAAATGAGGACCCAGATTGTTGCGGCCAATATGCTTACTCTCTGTAAACCACTTAGAGAGGGCTATAAAGCACTGTGAAGCAGTATATAAGTCTAAATGCTATTGTTATTGCTATCAAGAATCATTAGCTACAACATTTAACGATCCGGGTATATATAAGCTATCAAATCATATTAGGAACCAGTCAATATAAATTGTAAAGTCACAAAGTTACAGTCATACAGTCATTTGTGGGAGGAATGTGATGGGAATGATGATTAATAGTAAAGCAGATTTAGGAAATAGTTTGACAGTGTTGAGGGAATTATTTGTTTGGCAGAGTGATGGCGGTTTGGGCGTCTTGTGTCTAGTTGTTCTGGTGTGCAGTGCTCTATTGCATCTCTTTGAAGGTAGAAGTTGAAACAGTTTGGGTGCAGGATGCGAGGGGGTCTGTAAATATTTTCATGGCCTACTTTTTGACTCGTGCATTATACAGGTCCTCAATGGAAGGCAGGTTGATAGCAATTGTTTTTTTCCCCCCTGCAATTCTAATTATCCTCTGAAATCTGTGTGTGTCTTATTGGATTGCAGAACCAAACCAGACAGTTAGAGAGGCGCAGTTGACAAACTCAATAATTCCTCTGTAGAACTGTACCAGCTTGGGATATCAATGGTGGGTTGCTCCCAGTTCATCCCAGATCTGCATGTGCAGAAGCTTTGCATGCACAAACTGGTAATAAGGGGTTTTTAGAACCTACTACTGGGGGATATGGTTTACTTTCGTCTGATGTAATTGAGTAAATCAGCTCTTTGGAGTATTGCTTCATTTACTGAATGGAGTTTGATTACTTTCCCAAGGCCTGCCTTGCTGGTACCACTGATTACAAGTGAAGTTAAAATAAAAATGTTTATTAAAAAAATAGCCTCTTTAAAAGTAAGTTTTCCCAGGGTAGCATTCAAAACTGCTACAATCACCAATTAAATTTTTAAATATGCAGTACTGTAAAATATTTCTGCCTTTCATTTTTCGCACTCTGCTTCTTAATGGAAGTCCTTATAATTTTAACACTGTGTTTAATTTTCCTCTTTTCTAAGGTATTTAGCTTCTTTGCTTCAACTTTTTCAGCATGGAAGGCTATCAAAATAAACCCTACCAAAGGAGGGAACCTAAAGTATTAAGAATAAAGAGGAAAAAAATAGTCCTGGATTTACATTTCATTTAATGACTGTTCAAAATTACAAAGATACTGGAAAAAAGTGTCTTTTTTTCAGAAACATTTTTCTCTCTCTCAACATACACTCCTACCATACAATACTTTCTATTTTCAGTACAACAAAATGCAATATACTGTTAGTAAATCATATATAATTACAAAAAAATATATCTTAATTAATATCTATTTTGTATAAATCATTTTCCCTTGTTGCTAGATATTGCTAAAATAGAATGGGTCCAAAGTCGGGCTACAAAAATGGTGGAAGGTCTTAAGCATAAAACTTACAGAGGTACCTCTACTTAAGAATGCCTCTACATAAGAACTTTTCTAGATAAGAACCAGGTGTTCAAGATTTTTTTGCCTCTACTTAAGAACCATTTTCTACTTAAGAACCCGAGCCCAGAAAATATTCCCAAGAAATTGAAGGCCCGACTAGTTTCCTGCCATTCCCCCTTTAATCCCGGCCATCTGGGCTGCCAGAGGAGCATTTCGGTGGTGCTTAGGGAGGCTTTGGCAGTCCAGAGCGAACAAAGCATTTTCCTTTCTCTGGGCGCTTGGACAGGGAATAAACCTCTGCCACAGCCCAGAGAAAAGAAATGCTCCCTTCGCTCTGGGCAGCCGAGGAGTCACCACAGCGAAAAAAAGGTTCCGGCTACAAAGCGAGCGAGCAAGAAGAGGGGGGAGCCCTTCAGCATGGGAAGGAAGAGGCAGAAGGTAGCAGCAGCAGCAGCCAATGTATGAGAGGCAGCCTCGCGCTGGGTGTATTGGAGGCGCGTGCTCCTCCTCGCCGCCTCAGAGTCCCTCTTTTTTTTAAAGCCTTAAAGTTTTCGATTGTTTTGATTCCCCTCACCTCTTCTTCCTTCGTCAGCGACTGTCCTCCTCCTCTTCTTCTTCCTCCTCCTCCAATCCAAATTCTGAGCTTTTATTTTTTTCCCTAATGCGTTTGCACGCATTATTTGCTTTTACATTGATTCCTATGGGAAAAATTGCTTCTACGTTTCTACTTAAGAACCTGGTCACGGAACGAATTAAGTTCTTAAGTAGAGGTACCACTGTATCAGGAAAGACTTAATGAACTCAATCTGCATAGTCTGGAGGACAGAAGAGAGAGGGGGGATATGATTGAAACATTTAAATATGTTAAAGGGTTAAATAAAGTTCAGGAGGGAAGTGTTTTTAATAGAAAAGTGAACAACAAGAACAAGGGGGCACAATCTGAGGTTAGTTGGGGGAAAGATCAGAAGCAACGTGAGAAAATATTATTTTACTGAAAGAGTAGTAGATGCTTGGAACAAACTTCCAGCAGATGTGGTTGGGAAATCCACAGAAACTGAATTTAAACATGCCTTGGATAAACAAATATCCATCCTAAGATAAAATACAGGAAATAGTAAAAGGGCAGACTAGATGGACCATGAGGTCTTCTTCTGTCATCAATCTTCTATGTTTCTATGTTAACACACTGCAGTGAGTTAAATTATACATGGTTTGATTCATTTTGTCTTGTGGGCAATAGCCTATAGATGAAACAAAACCCGATTTAGTATTACCTAAGAATCCAGAAGCTATTGCTTTACTTTTATTTGTCTGCAACCTACCAACTATGCAGTAATTATCCAAGAGTTGGTATATCTATGCATGTGCTTTTGTTTGGGTGTGTGTTTTATATATAAAACATATGCATTAGCATGCAATATATTAATTAGACAATGAGATCCATGTAGTGGGTAACAATAGCGTCTCATAAATTGTTTTGAAAACAAGGCTGGCTTTTCTATAGACAGTGTTTTAATACTTAATTTACTGTTTGGAATACTTTCAAGGAGACTTGGAATTAAGGCAACTGGGCTTTATGCCAGGTCTTTCACACAACTGTTTTTCATTCAGATGAGTTTTGTTGAGTTTGCAACATTAGGAGTAACTTCATCCTGTTTTAATCCAGTCTTAATAGGAGACAGAAATTCAGTTCTTGGGTAACCTGCTAGATCATTCTTGGAATGTGAATAGGAAAAATGTCCCTTTAGGCTAGCCATTTCTGACCTTGAATTATTAACAAGTGATTATTTCTAGCCAGTCATTAGTTGTTGGTTGTCTTTTTCCAATCAAAGTAGAAATGTTTAATTTGTGTAGAATGAGTGGGAGACTGCTTTAACCTAGAATAAAATATACATTATTCCATACTGAGTTTCTGGCGATAGAAAGTTTGGTCTTGAAGGCAGGCTGAAAATACATTCAACCTTTGGACAATTGTCATTGGGTATGTAGACTGAAGTATTGTTGGGAAGGGAATTTTAAAGCAAACATTTGGCATTGTATTTCCATATAAATGATGTTTTTGTTTTTTTTCAAACTGCACATTTCTGGAAATGCTAAACTGTGACTCTACTCCCAGCAATGTATAATTTAAAAACTCTATTATTTTTCTATTTTTAGAAGCATACAGATGACAGCTGCTGGTGCAAGTTTAGAGAAATAATTAATATGGTGAAGTTCCATTGCCATTTTCTTCTACAAATTACCAGGCAGATGGAAAATGGACTGTAGTGTAGAGGACATTTCCTTCCCCTAAAATGTAAACTGTGCGTCAGAAATATTGGAATTCAAACACAGAATTTTCAAGTCTGATGGAACTCAGTTTTGCAGAATGCCTCAAAAATAGGGCGCAGACCCTGATTTTGATCTGGAAGTAGGAGAATCAAACCATGCACTTGAAGATACACCGAAATCAAATTGATCTAGAATTTTTCGGTCATGATAGAAGAGTGTTTAGAAAGTGGTATGTCAGGATAAGTCACTGGTCAGAATTGAAATTCTGGCAGGGATAATCTTTCATCCTTCTGAGGTCAGTGAAATGAGGACCCAGATTGTTGAGGGCAATAGGCTGACTCCTTAAAGTTGGCTGTAAGGCACTATGAAGTGGTACATAAGTAGAGTAGAGTAGAGTAGAGTAGAGTAATGGAATGAAGGATAGGATATTTGTTTGTTTGTTTGTTTGTTTGTTTGTTTAATTATTTATTTAATTGTTTATTTAATTGTTTATTTAATTGTTTATTTAATTGTTTATTTAATTGTTTAATTGTTTAATTGTTTAATTGTTTAATTGTTTATTTAATTGTTTAATTGTTTAACTGTTTAACTGTTTAACTGTTTAACTGTTTAACTGTTTAACTGTTTAACTGCTTAACTGCTTAACTACTTAACTACTTAACTACTTAACTACTTAACTACTTAACTACTTAATTACTTAATTACTTAATTACTTAATTACTTAATTACTTAATTACTTAATTACTTAATTACTTAATTACTTAATTACTTAATTACTTAATTACTTAATTACTTAATTACTTAATTACTTAATTACTTAATTACTTAATTACTTAATTACTTAATTACTTAATTACTTAATTACTTAATTACTTAATTACTTAATTACTTAATTGTTTATTTATTTATTTATTTATTTATTTATTTATTCGTTCGTTCGTTCGTTCGTTCATTCATTCATTCATTCATTTATTTAAGACTCGGGGTGGCTAACAACAATGATAAAAACAGCATGTAACAATCCAATCCAATACTGAAATAACTAAAAAAATCCTTATTATAAAAAGCAAATATACATACAGACATACCATGCGTAAATTGTAAAGGCCTAGGGGGAAAGAATATCACAGTTCTCCCATGCCTGACGGCAGAGGTGGGTTTTAAGAAGTTTACGAAAGGTGAGGAGGGTGGGGGCAATTCTAATCTCTGGGGGGAGTTGGTTCCAAAGGGCCGGGGCCGCCACAGAGAAGGCTCTTCCCTTGGGTCCCACCAAATGACATTGTTTAGTTGACGGGACCCGGAGAAGGCCCACTCTGTGGGACCTAACTGGTTGCTGGGATTCGTGCAGCAGAAGGCGGTCCCTGAGATAATCTGGTCTGGTGCCATGAAGGGCTTTATAGGTCATAACCAACACTTTGAATTGTGACCGGAAACTGATCGGCAACCAATGCAGACTGCGGAGTGTTGGTGTAACATGGGCATATTTGGGGAAGCCCATGACTGCTCTCGCAGCTGCATTCTGCACGATCTGAAGTTTCCGAACACTTTTCAAAGGTAGCCCCATGTAGAGGATAGGATAGGATTGAATTATTTATTGGCAAACTGTGATTGGAACACAAGGAATTTATCTTTGGTGCATATGCTCTCACGTCCACAGAACTGCTAGGAACACAATTTGAATCCCACCACTGGGAGGGGGATTGACAGGGTAGCAGGTAAAAGATGAAGCCTGCATTGTTGGAGTGACATTGTGGCCTAGGAGATGTTATCACAGCATTAGCAGATGCCTCTGTACTATTCCTGGCCTCATTATTCCTTCTGTGGGAAAATGAGAGAGAGGTTGTATTTGTGCACATATGTCTAGGTGTTTATCGGTTATATACCTTTGTGTCATTAAAGTCTGGAGTGAAGAAAACAAGTTTCATATTATAAAAATAGTTGAAGGTGGTAGAAATCTGTTGAATGTCTTATTTTAAAGTGATTGTCGTAGGCACTACACTGTAACCTCACTGTCAAGGTTCTAACTTACAAACCCAGAACTCTGAGACTGGAATCTTCCTCAAAGAACTTCTATATTGGGTACATCACATGTTAAGATATTCATGAGCTGGGAGAGCCAATAACAAAGTCAGCCAATGAATAGGCATAGCAACTAAGTCTGTGCAGAGAATTGAAACTGAAGCTAGAAGGCTGGGCGTGACTCAGTCCATTCTCTTTGTCTCTCTCTCTGAACTAGAAGCTATTTGTATTTTGCTTTTAACTGCTACTAAGCTGAAGAACTCTACTTATGGTACTGTAAATTTATATGGTTTTTTTCAGTCAAATCACCCTGGTATGCCCATTTATTTATTTATTTATTTATTTATTTATTTATTTATTTATTTATTTATTTATTTATTTATTTATTTATCCAATACACAAATACATAGGAAGAAAAACAGACATGTGATAATATAAAAGAGGGTGAAAGTGAACTTAGAGGAGAGGATATATGAAAGGAAGGGAATATATAAGATAGGTGAAAGAAAGGAAAGACAATTGGACAAGGGACGAAAGGCACTCCAGTGCACTTATGTACGCCCCTTATTGGCTTCTTAGGAACCTGGAGAGGTCAATTGTGGAGAGTCTAAGGGAGAAGTGTTGGGGGTTAGGGGTTGACACAATTGAGCCAGGTAATGAGTTCCATGCTTCGATAACTCGATTGTTGAAATGATATTTTTTACAGTCAAGTTTGGCGCAGTTCGTATTAAGTTTGAATCTGTTGCGTGCTCTTGTGTTATTGCGGTTGAAGCTGAAATAGTCATTGACTGGTAGGACATTGAAGCATATGATCTTGTGGGCAATACTCAAATCGTGTTTTAGGTACTGTAGTTCTAGGCTTTCAAGGCCCAGGATTGTTAGTCTATTTTCGTAGGATATTCTGTTTCGAGTGGAGGAGTGAAGAGCTCTTCTGGTGAAATATCTTTGGACATTTTCTAGGGTGTTGATGTCTGAGATGTGATATGGGTTCCAGACAGATGAGCAGTAGTCTAGGATGGGTCTGGCAAAAGTTTTGGGAGGGATATCAGGTTGATTCGAAAGAGAGAGGGAGGGGGGGAAAGCATATATCTCTTCCCCAGTACAAGCTGAGACAGGAGGAGAACCTGTGATGTAGAGGTTAAAAGTTACTGCCTTACAGGCAGACTCCGCAGGTTCAAATTCCAGTAAGAATATGGCTAGCTGATGAGAGCAAAGTAGCTTGAAATAGATCTATACTAGTCTCCCTAAGTTAATGAATCCAGCTGAATCTGTTATTTGTGTGTGCTTCTGGTTTTGATTCATACAACAAACTCTGATAACATATCACCACAATTAAATGTACTGTATCCCCATCTCTAAATATTTCCCATGGTTTCGGTATAGTTAATTTAGGAAATGATGCTCTCCCTAAATGTCATAGGTCACATTGTCCAATTCAATTAATTGGCAGGGTCCTTAGGCACTCCTCTCCATCTCCGACATGTCTGGATATGACCTTGCTTTTCATGAGAGAGTTCTGTGTTCGGTCTAGCAAGACATTCCACCACCACCCTTCGAAACACACACACACACACTGTGTGGCAACTGAGAAACATTAAAATGGCTTCTTCCAGGTTCAGTTTGAAGCTGACAATCCCTTTATTTGGAGGCTCTATGAAAGGATAGGATATCAGTTTGTACAGTAAAGCAGGAGTCCCCAGCCCACAGACTATGACTCAGCTGAGACTCTCTTAAAACTGGGCCACAGATGTGTTGAGTGAGTGGCAAGTGTGCATGCCCACTGCTTGTGCAAATAAACATATGTGCTGGCCCACCGTTTATGCAGAATCATCTCATCTTTCCCCTCCCCACCCCCAGTTTTCAAAGACTGGGGAACACTGCAATAAAGTACAATTAATATATTAGGAACTCTACTAGATCCTGAATACAAAACCTTTTTGTTGTGAACTACACATGATAAGAATATCTAAAGTAGCATCACGATTTTTGTTTGCAAGGTTAAAGCCGATCAAAACATATTGGTCTAATGCTTAGTCCTACCACATCAATTACTTTATCTATGGTGGTAGGGAAATAGAAGAATGGAATTCTTGAATAATGATTGTGCTAGACTGAAATTTTGATTTTGCTTCTTTGTCCTCCAGTAGTAGGGAAAAAAGACTGTCATTTGGGGGTGGGTCTTTGGAAGAGCATTTGTATCTATCCATCATCCGTCCATCTCTCTCTGTCTCTCTCTGTCTCTCTCTGTCCCTGTCTCTCTCTCTCTCTCTCTCCATCTATCCATCTATCCATCTATCCATCTATCCATCTATCCATCTATCCATCTATCCATCTATCCATCTATCCATCTATCCATCTATCCATCTATCCATCTATCCATCTATCCATCTATCCATCTATCCATCTATCCATCTATCCATCTATCCATCTATCCATCTATCCATCTATCCATCTATCCATCTATCCATCTATCCATCTATCCATCTATCCATCTATCATCTATCTATCTTTCTATCTATCTATCTATCTATCTATCTATCTATCTATCTATCTATCTATCTATCTATCTACCTACCTACCTACCTACCTACCCACCACCATCTGTCACCTATCCATTTATCCACCCATCCACCCATCCACATATACCTATACATACACACATACATACATAAATTCTGAATTCACTTTATGGGTATTGATTTGCAACTGTATCACTCCATTGTGGGAATACACTAGCTGATTTGAACAAACTGTATTTTGCAACAGCCTAGAAGAAAAGGAAAAACAATTACTTGGTCGTTACTAAGGAAAGCAATTCAGATTTTCTAATTGTTTCCTGCCAAGGCGACTGATGGATCCCTCCTAGCACAGAATCCCAAGGAAGCTGTGTTGAGAGATCCCTGTTACCCAGAATAGATCTCACTGCTTGATAGAAAATCTGTGGCTTGTAAATTGATCCTAGTCTTCCACTATGGGCCAAGAAGCAGTGATAAAAAAATTATAAAAATCTGAAGTTGGAAGAAACCTTTAAAAATAAACACTTTCCTTCTGCGGTATCTCCTTTCACCTAAAAATATAAAGGAAAAGCTGGAATGATTTCTTGCAATTATGGTGAATTCACCAGCCTTTTCTATAGTAGATCTTGCTACAAAAGACGACATATAAATTCAACAATAACAAATTGGGAAAATAGTACATTCCAGAATCAAGACATAAATACTTGCAGAATTTTGTCTATTTTTTCTTTAAATGGAAGATCTCGCCTGGATATTATTAAACATGATTCATCAAGGCTGTGACTTGGCTAAAATTATTCCTGATTTTAATTAGGGGAAGGAGGTAATTCTGTTAACTATTATATTTGTAACGGATGGAAACTAATGAAGGAGAGAAGCAAACTAGAAAACTAAGGAGGGATTTTCTGACAGTTAGAACAATTAATCAATGGAACAGCTTGCCTCCAGAAGTTGTGAATGCTCCAACCCTGGAAGTTTTTAAGAGAGATTTAATAAGCATTTGTCTGAAGTTGTGTAGGGTATCCTGCCTAGGCAGGGGGTGGACTAGAAGACCTCCAAGGTCCCTTTTGACTTTCCTATTCCTATGCCTATTCCTATGCCTATGCCTGTTCTAAATATTGGAACAGTGCTATTTTATTGTGCTATTTTATTTTAGTTGGACTAAGGCGAAATTTCCTAAGACTGTGTCCAATCAAATTGGCTATGCCCACCTAGTGACATGACAGTTTAGCTAGTCATCAGAACTGGTTGTTTAATTATTTGAATCCCACAAAAAATCAGATGCTTTGTCGGTGGCCAAAAAGAGAGAGAATAAGACGGGGTCTTATTTGGGGGGAAAACAAGGCGCACAAACACGTGCACACACACAAAAGCAAACAGGAAGCAGGTTTGACTTCTAGGATAGAAACATAGAAGTCTGATGGCAGAAAAAGGCCTCATGGTCCATCTAGTCTGCCCTTATACTATTTTCTGTATTTTATCTTAGGATGGATATATATTTATCCCAGGCATGTTTAAATTCAGTTACTGTGGATTTATCTACCACATCTGCTGGAAGTTTGTTCCAAGGATCTACTACTCTTTCAGTAAAATATTTTCTCATGTTGCTTTTAATCTTTTCCCCAACTAACTTCAGATTGTGTCCCCTTGTTCTTGTGTTCACTTTCCTATTAAAATCACTTCCCTCCTGGACCTTATTTAACCCTTTAACATATTTAAATGTTTCAATCATGTCCCCCCTTTTCCTTCTGTCCTCCAGACTATACAGATTGAGTTCATGAAGTCTTTCCTGATACGTTTTATGCTTAAGACCTTCCACCATTCTTGTAGCCCGTCTTTGGACCCGTTCAATTTTGTCAATATCTTTTTGTAGGTGAGGTCTCCCAAAAAAATAATAGCCAAACGTGCAAACCGGAAGGATGGTATAGCTAGCTGGTAGGAACTGAATAGCTTGAAATAGATCTATACCAGTCTCCCTTTATTTCTTTATCAGCCAAAAAACGTAGGTTTGAAAATATGATTTGTAGCTTGGAGTGGGGCTAAAAGGCAAAAAAAAAAAAAAAGCAGTATATTCCCTCCCATATTTTGGTATACCAGGTTTGTGTGTGTGTGTGTGTATCATATTTTTGCTGATAATGGAAAGGAAGGAAGACTAGTCTCTGAGTATGCCTTAAAATGCAGGGACATGTTGGTTAAAAATCTGTTTGTTTTTCGAGTTGATGGTTTGAATATCCTCCCACTGGTTGAAATGTGTGTGGGGCTCAATCTTTCTCCCTTTTATATAATTAAATATGACATGTCCTGATATCAAAAAAGGGCAGCGTAACTTAATAGGGTGTGTGTGTGTGTGTGTGTGTGTGTGTGTGTGTGTGTGTGTGTGTTACTGCTGTATTCATGTGGCAGGAATGGAATTCTGGCCTTTTAGAACTGATCTGAAAATCGAAGGATGTTGCATCTGCCAACTCCATCTATAATAAGCTTTGAATTACGAAAACTGGAGATAGAAAGCACAGATATATTTGAACAGAAAATGAGATAAGAACATACAATTCCCTAACTCTGCAGTGGATACCGAGAACACTGTGACCTATCAAGTTGAATAGGATATTGAATAAAAGATATCTCTCTCCTCTCTCTGTATCTCTCTCTCTCTCTCTCCTTTCTCAGAGTAAAGTAGGGAAGTTGGTTTGTCACTGTGGATTTTTTTATTCATTTAATTGGATTGTATGCTTCAGTTTGATTCCTTGTGCTATTTCAAACATGTTGGCGTATCGTAAATGCAAATCATCTTCACTTGGAATCTAATAAATTAATGCAGGCTGGTAGAAATATCAGAAAAAGCGTAAGCATCGAGATAAATAAAAACCCTTGTTCAGAATATGAATGTTGGTGAGCCTTTGATCAGGGTTTAATTTTGTAGGGATGGGAAACCTTCCTGTTTGACGCTGGTGCATGCTGGGTCAGTAAATCTTGATTCAGATCTTTGCATATCTGTTGTGGTTCAGCCTGAGGCTGCTCAGGGGCCAGCTGCATCTCTTCTGGCTCCATGTCCGGAGGAGGAGGACAGCGAAGAGGAGGGGGTTGAGCAGTCAGACGGGGGAGGGGACAGTCAGGAATGGGACGAGGAAGAACAGCATGAGAGCCCCGTGGGGGGGGGGGGGGCTCTCCCCAGCCAGTAGCTTGGAATCATTAGGTGATGATGCACAAGCTGTCATTGACATGCGACAGAGACGGTCAGAGCAAAGAAAGCAGCAGTTAAAGAAATATTACCAACATTGAATGAGAAACAGCTGGGCTGGGGTGTGGTCCTCATCAGCAGGGTTTAAAAGGCAGGCAAGCCCTTGAAGCCATGGCGAGTGTTATCAGTTGGAATTGCGGTGACCTGTTTTGATTCTCGGCGTCTCTGATCTTGGCTTGTGGCCTAGCAGTCTGGAAGACTCGTGGGAGGCGTATGTTTGCTATCTACAGCTTCGGCTTGACAGCAAGAATCTGGTATTGCTTCATGGACTATTGCCTTCGTGGATATATTTAAAGATACAGCATTTTCCTGTTTGTAAGGACATTTTCTGTTACCTGTGTTTTTCTTGAATTTTATAAACTGCCTTTGCCTTTTACCGGTGTGTCTGGCTTCTCTTTTTGGGTTGGTCTTGGCTTCTGGAGTGACCCAGACAGAACAGTATTCATATTTCTGTATCCAAAGGGGGGGGAGAGAGAGAGAGAGAGAGAAGGAAAGGAAAGGACTAGATTTCGTATTTCATCATTAATTGGGCGCTTCCCAAGCACCTAGGACTATGCAATGTAGCGGCGAATTATGTGTGCTGGTCCCAATAAAGTACCTTTTTTGCAATTGACAGATGTAGATGATGATGATAATGATTATTATCATCATCATCATCATGCACAGAAATTGGGTTTCCAGCACTGTGCATGTGGTCGCCATCTTGTTTTGACTTTAAAAAAATGCTTTTTTGGCACTGCACATATGTGCGCATGCAAAGCACCCACATGCCCACAAGCCACGCCCACAAGGCACGGGAGGAAGCGAACCAGCAGCGAGGTAAGTTAGAACCCACCCCTGTTCCGTACATAATATTAGGAAGCTCCATCAACTTATCCATTCAACCAACTGGAATAGATTGTATTATTTTCCAGAGTACCAAATGTGCTTTATTTTATTTGGTAGTGTAGAGGTGAGCTGAGGGTTTGTTTGTTTTTTAATGGTGTCCTTTAAAAGAAGAGTAAACAGCGCATCCTTATGATAAAGAAACATTTCTTGCTACTGACCTACATGACAGCTTTGGCAACATAATAAATCTTTCTAACCTTTTTCCTCTCCATTTAGTTGTAGGTGCAAGGGTATTTCTTCGGAGAATCTTAAGTCTAAAGTATAAACAAAAATACCAGGCAATAAAACAAGCCCGACACTCAGTATTTTAAAATGCATGGGATATGTGAAGGATTTATGTTCTGTAGCAAAGGATTTCCCCGTCTGGCTTTTCCAAACAGCCTTCTCTCTTTTCTGAAGGAGACAAAATAGACAAAAGATTCTGTATCAGCCAGTTTATTCCGAAAACAGACACGGGATTGTTAATAAATGGGGAATGGAGTAAGCAAACATCTGATGTTCCCAATTAATCGACAGCACCTAGCCTTCAAAAAATAATTCAGGCTCAAAACCTAGGCATGAAAGAGAGCATTAAAAAAAGCCCAGGGAAAATAAAACCTGTGTTCAGTTCTGGGGACTTCACCTACAAAAAGATATTGATAAAATTGAACGGATCCAAAGAGGGGCTACAAAAGTGGTGGAAGGTCTTAAGCATAAAACTTATCAGGAAAGACTTCATGAACTCAATCTGTATAGTCTGGAGGACAGAAGGGAAATAGGGGACTTGATCAAAACATTTAAATATGTTAAAGGGTTAAATATTATTATTAATATTATTGTTGTTGTTGTTGTTATTATTATTATTATTATTTATTAGATTTGTATGTATGTAAATAAGGTTCAGGAGGTAAGTGTGTTTAATAGGAAAGTGAACACAAGAACAAGGGGGCACAATCTGAGGTTAGTTGGGGGAAAGATCAAAAGCAACACGAGAAAATATTATTTTACTGAAAGAGTAGTAGATGCTTGGAACAAACTTCCAGCAGATGTGGTCAGGAAATCCACAGAAACTGAATTTAAACATGCCTGGGACAAACAAATATCCATCCTAAGATAAAATACAGGAAATAGTAAAAGGGCAGACTAGATGGACCATGAGGTCTTCTTCTGTCGTCAATCTTCTATGTTTCTATGTTAACACACTGCAGTGAGTTAAATTATACATGGTTTGGTTCATTTTGTCTTAGCCTGTTGGAATTAATCCAGTTGTGGGCAATAACCTATAGATGAAACAAAACCTGATTTAGAATTACCTAAGAATCCAGAAGCTATTGTTTTACTTTTATTGGTCTGCAATCTACCAACTATGCAATCATTATCCATTGGTAAATCCACAGTAACTGAATTTAAACATGCCTGGGATAAAATACAGGGAATAGCATAAGGGCAGACAGAATGGACCATGAGGTCTTTTTCTGCCTCAATCTCCTATGTTTCTATGTGCAAGAAGGTAACACATCTGACTGGTCTTCTTTTGACTAGGAAACCCAGCAGGGCCATGTGAAGCATTATACATTATTAACCAGACCACACCTGGAATACTGCATCCAGTTTTAGTCACCACATTCCAAAAAAGAAAAAAAAAAGATGTAGAGATTTTGGGGGGAAAGTATAAAGAAGAGCAACTAAGATAGTGTAACTAAGGGCCTGGAGATGAAAACATATGAAGAACAGTTGCAGGGATTGGGTATGGTTAGCTTATAGCAATGATGTCAAACCTTTTTTACTTCGGGTGCATGCGCCAGTGCTCACACCCATAATTCAATGCCTGGAAAGGGTGCAAAAAGCTTCCCCTGCCTCCTGGAGGCGCTCTGGAGGCCAGAAACGGCCTGTTTCCCAACTTCTGGTGGGCCCAATAGACTCATATTTTCCCCTCCCCAGTCTCCAAAGACTTTCCTGGAGCCAGGGAAGGGTAAAAACGCCCTCTCCCATCCCTGTGAGGCTCTCTGGAAGCAAAAAAAAGCCTTACCAAAGCCTCTGTGTGAGCCAAAAATCAGCTGGTCAGCATACACATGCATGTTGGAGCTCAGTTACAGCAACAGCTCGCATGCAAGCAGGTATGGTTCTAGGTGCCACCATAAGTTTGCCATCACTGGCCTAGAGAAAAGAAGGACTAGGGGTGACATGCAGTGAAAGGCTTCCAAAATTTTTACTACCACACTGTGGGTGTGGCTTATTTTTTGGGTGTGACTTGCCAGCCATGTGACCAGGTGGGAGTGGTTTGACAATCATGTGATGGCTTAAAGGTCATGTGACTGGCTTAAAGGTGGCACACTTGATGTCACTCACGTCAAGGGTTTGGGTTAGGGTGCCTAGCCTCGGAGAGCGACAGCATACAAATCTAAATAATAATAATAATAATAATAATAATAATAATAATAATAATAATAATCTAAATAATAATAACAACAACAACAACAAAGCAACAGCAACAACAACAACAACAATAATAATACTAATAATAATACTAATAATAATAATAATAATAATAATAATAATAATAATAATAATAATAATAACCCACCACTGTTTCACTAACTATGAGGAGCCATATTTCCAGAAGGAAAAGGAAAAAAAGTAGAAGCTGCCACTGAAGAGGTTGTGAAAGAAGAAGTCTCATTAACATCTAAATTGACGCTGAGTGGCACGAACCACCTCACTCTTTTGATTACCGGTTCTTTCCTTCTGGGAGCAGGGAGGAGAAATTTTGAGGTCTGCCATTCAGGCCTGGGCTTTGGTTTTGCAAGGTAGAAATCCTTCAGGCTGTAAAGATATTGCGGGGAGGGGGATTGGAATCCTTAAATGGGCATTCACAGGAGGGGCTGAAAAAACAGGCCAGCCCCAGGCCGATTGTCTTCTCCTTCGGCAGGGTTTGGGAAGGGGGAAATGCAGAAAACTTGGGCTAGGGGTGGTTGGCTTCTCTTGAATTGGGTAAAAAAAAGAGAGAGCCATTTTGTGACATGCCAGGCTGCAGCTTACAGTGGTCCCTCTGTTTGAACACCTTACAATCAAACACCATGTTCCTGAGGGGAGCAAACTCGGTCTCTGTGCACTGTGCTACCCTGGCAACCTGGGAGTTTTCCAGCAGACATCTGTGTGGGAGTTAATGGTTATTTTTTTCCTTCTCTCTCTCTCTTTTTTAGCATTAACCCCTTATGGGAGAATCTGGGTTGCATCTCTCTCTCCCACCTTCTTCTCCCTCTCCTTCTTTTTTCTCTCTCCCACCTGTCTCTCTCTTTTCTCTCTCTCTCTCCTCTCTTCTCTCTCACTCACTCTCTTTCCCCCTCTCCTCTCTCTTTCTCCTGCCTTTCTTTCTCTTCTCTCCTTTCTCTCTCTTTTCTCTCTCTCCCCCTCTCTCTTTCTCCTGCCTGTCTCTCCTTTCTCTCCTCTCTCACACACCTCTCTCTCTCCTTTTCCCTCTCCCTCCTCTTTCTTTCCCCCCTCTGTCTCTGTCCCTCTCCCCCCTCTCTCCCTCCTCTTTCTTTCACCCACCTGTCTCTCTTTCTCTCCTCTCTCTCTCCTCTTTCCCTTTCTCCTCCCCCTCTTTCTCCTGCCTGTCTCTCTCTCTCTCCCTCCTCTCTCTCTTTTTCCTGCCTCGCGCTCTCCTCTGTCCTCTTTTTTCTCTCTCCACTTTCCCTCTCTTTCCCAATCTTTCTCCCTCTTTCCCCCTCTTACTTTCTCTCCCTCCTCTTTCTTTCTCCCACCTGTTTCTCTGTTTCCCACCAGTTTCTTCTCTCTCTTCCCTTCCCCCTCTCTTCTCTCTCTCTTTCTCCTGCCTGTCTCTCTCCCCTTCTTTCCCTCCTCTGTCTCTTTTTTCCTGCCTCTATCTCTCCTCTCTCCTCTCTCTCCTCTTTCCCTCTTTCCCCATCTCTCTCTCCTCTCTCCTCTTTCCCTCTTTCCCCATCTCTCTCTCCTCTCTTCTCTGTCTTTCTCCCACTCTCTCCCCCTCTCTCTTCTCTTTCTCCTGCCTGTTTCTCTCCTATATCTCCTCTCTCTCTAACCTCTCTCTCTCTTTCTCGCTCTCCCTCCTCTTTCTTTCTCCCACCTGTCTTTCTCTCTCTCCTCTCTCACACACGCCTCTCTCTCTTTCTCCCTCTCCCTCCTCTTTCTTTCTCCCGCCTGTCTCTCTCTCTGTCCTCTCTCACACACACCTCTCTCTCTTTTTCCCTCTCCCTCCTTTCTTTCCCCCACCTCCCTCTCTATCCATTCTCCCCCTCTCTCCCTCCTCTTTCTTTCTCCCACCTGTTTCTCTTTCTTTTCTCTCTCCTCTTTCCCCCTCTCCTCTCCCTCTTTGTCCTGCTTCTCTCTCTCTCTTCCCTCCTCTCTCTCTTTTTCTTGCCTCTCTGTCTCCTCTGTCTTCTTTTCTCTCTCTCTTTCTCTCCACTTTCCCTCTTTCCCAATCTCTCCTCTCTTTCTCTCCTCTCTCTTCCCCTCTCCTCTCTCTCTCTTTTTACTGCCTCTCCTCTCTCTTTTTCTCAAACCTATCTCTTTCCTCTCTCTTTCTCTCTCTTCCTCTCTCCCTGTCTTTCCCCCTCTTGCTCTCCTCTCTTTCTCACCTCTCTCTCCCCTCCTTCCCTCTCTCTCTTTAACAATGGACAGTTGGTTGCAGAATTGAGATGCGAATGGCATCTTTTTCTCCAAAACTCTGGTCTTCCACTGAAGACTGTGAAAAATAGGAACAGTTTCTTCCCACAGCAGGCCATAAAATTGAAGGTGTGGAAATGAGGGGAGGACATTCAAGCATTTCACGTTGGGAAAGATGTATAAACAGTTTAATAATTAGAACCATAAACTAGTTTGGAGGAAAATCTTATCTGCAGGGGAGAAAAAAACAGCCATGCAGATGTTGTAGGAAATGAAAGATCCCTGATGCTCTCTGACCTTGGTTGCTTTCTTGAAGATGTTTCATTATCATTGATGGTGTCACCTATTTTGGATAATGAAACATCCTCAAAAAAACAAACAAAACCACACACACATTCTGGGAGCAGCAAGGATCCCTCATTTCAGCCCTGAGCTACACATATTCTTCTTTCTATGTAGGAGAGCTGAGTTAGTCCACAGTAGTTAAAAATCAAGAGCCTGGTAACACCTTTTGCAGAATATATTGTCAGACTAAAAGAATTGGGAATTGCAATTCAGGTTTATTTTAGACAAGAAGCTAGTCAACTAAACAAATACAAGACAGATACATTAAAATGTATAAAATAGTGTTTACTTTAGAAATAGCACAGTCAAGTTAAAAAGTCCAATCATTCACATTCAAATCAATCAATATGGTAATAACATTACAAGCCTGTCTTTGTTTTAGATATCAGACATAGATTACAGCTTACAAATCCATCAAACTAATACAGAGGGTACTATATCAGTCACAGTGAATCAGTAGAAAGAATAGAGAGAGCAATGAGAAAGAATAATGCTTTCTGGCTCCCTCTTGTGGCAATTTGCAACACTACCTCTTAAAGCTGTAGTACTTCAATACATACAAACATTCATTGTTTGCTTGTTTATAGCAACCCATCTGTCTTGTACAGAATACTAACACAACTCTCCCATGCTCCCCCCTTTTAGCACATGAACCAAAAAAGGTTCGCGAATAGGCAGCAATGTAAAATAATAAAAAAATAAAAAAATAAAATAGTCATAAAATAATAAAACCAGTCATAAAATCAATCATAAAACCAACATAAAATCATAACATCATCAAACCATCATAAAATTATCATAAAATTACAAACAAATAAATGAAACAGAGAATCTCAACTATCCAGGTCATGGTTGACCCCAAGTTGCTTTTTCAAGAGGCAACTTGACTTATTTTATTTCCTTAAATGTCCATAAAGATTCTCATTCATTGAGGTCATGGTTGTTCCTCTTTTTATTTTTCCTACTTGCAAACATGCTGTCGTTCACCTTTTTTCAAAGGTAAGACAGAATGTATGTGACATCCCAACAAGTTCTTTTCTTTTCAACACAGTGCTAATCAGTTAAATACATGGAGCTCTGATCAGGCAAAAGAAAGACTATGGTATCAATTTCTGTGGCTGACAGTGCGGCAAGGAATTGTATAGGTTTTGGACCCTCTCCCAATTCTACCTCTTTTCTTGGAATTCATTTTGGAGTCAATTTATGAATGGCTGTGCATTTCTGCTTTGAAAGAGCCCATTTGCCAGAAACAAGCAAATCCCAAAGAATAATTTATCTGTCTTTTGCTGTCAAACATCCTACAACACCTGCCTTCCTGCCCTCGCTTTTGTTCCAATCCTGGTTAAGAGCAGTATTCTAATCTTGGTGTTTCGATCCGTGGGCAGTCATTATCCGAGGAATTGAAATGGACGTGTGGGAAGCCTAAAGGCAGACAATAGCTATTCTCTCTCCTGTTATGGCTAAAAGAAAGAAAGAAAGAAAGAGAGGGAGGGAGGGAGGGAGGAAGGAAGGAAGGAAGGAAGGAAGGAAGGAAGGAAGGAAGTTTGGCATCGGCCTGTAAGAAGAAGCGCTTGGACGCTGAGTGTGAAGATTGCACAGATAGAGTAGACATGGCCATAGGTACAAAAGAGAACCACTCCCCTTTAAATTATGTGTCCCACACAGAGGCATGGAGGTGCAGAGCCAAGGTGGCATAGTGGTTAGAGTGCAGTACTGAAGGCTACTTCAGCTGAAATACTGAAATAACAGATGAATGTACAATATCATTAGCAGAGTTCTTCTTCCAGCAGTTACAGACAGCAGAGAACAGTTGGTTTCATTTCAACAGAGTTCAGAGTGGAGGAGTACAGACTCGAGACTGGAGCCACACCCTGCCTGACCCTGGCTAACCATTGGCTCTCCCAGTTCATGAATATCTGAACCGCATTTGCAGTTGTGCTTCCTAGCAACTTCACATAAACTTCAACCAGTCTTAAAGGGAAGTTTCAGCTCAAAAATGCTCTATTATCAAGAAAGGAGAATATTTGTAGCATCCTTGATGCTCTCTGAGCTAGCTTGTTTTCTTGCAGATGTTTCATTAGTCTAACTAGGTAACATCATCAGTGCTAGTAAATAAATAGATATGTAGATAAGTAGGTAGGTAGATAGACAGACATACAGACAGACAGACAGACAGACAGACACTTTAATATTATTGTATGTATATACACAGTATACCCATTCAACGAAATTAACATGGCACTCAAAGACCAGTCCCAACACACATAACAATCCCCCAAAACATGCCCCACCTACCCACAAATTCTCCATCCTCAACCATCCAAACATCTACACAACAGACCAAGTAATATTGTCCAACAGCTCACTGATGGTGATCCTTTAGTTCAATGTTAAGTGCAACTTGGTAAATCCACAGTCACTGAATTTAAACATGCCTGGGATAAACATATCAATCCTTAGATAAAATACAGGAAGTAGTATAAGGGCAGACTAGATGGACCATGAGGTCTTTTTCTGCCATCAATCTTCTATGTTTCTTCTATGTAAGTATAGCTCTGGGGTAAAAACCAACCAGAAAACATGTGGTCTGGAGTTTTAATCATTCTATATCTTCTGCCAGAAGGCAACAGTCCAAAAAGATTGTAAGCAGGATGAGAAGAGTCTCTAAAAAATGTTGTGCACCTTCCCAGAACAGCGAGATGCAAAGATATCATCCATGAGCCCGATGATATTCTGGACAGTTTTAATGATTCCCTGTAAAACTTAGTAAGGAGTGTCTTTTGTTGTCAGTTTATATTTTGATGAGCTGTCTGTCTGTGTACGTGGAGGTGAGATTGTTAGAGCTTCTTTGATTTACTGGTGGCTCTTTGGCGGTTTCTTGATTGGGTTATTGCTTACTTGATTTTTGGCCTGAAGTTAACTTTGGAGTTAATCTATGCTGATCTTGGCTGCTGATTACTGGTGGACAGGTGCTGGAATCATTTTGTTCTGAGAGCCCAGATCAGGACAGATTAACTCCAAGGTTAACTTCAGGCCAACAATCAAGTAAACCATTCCTCAATTGGGGGAAATTTTACGAGTGGATTGAAGATAAAAATGGACATAATAATTAACGTAAAATTAATGTAAGAGAGATAAAGGAGGCAGCATTAGATAAATATGTAACACATACCGGTTCTTAAATGTAAATTAGAATAGGTTTGAAATGGAACTTAAGATTTAAGAGAACAATTACACTGGCACTTCTATTTACGAACTTAATTTGTTCCGTGACCAGGTTCTTAAGTAGAAAAATTTGTAAGAAGAAGCAATTTTTCCTATAGGAATCAATGTAAAAGCAAATAATGTATGCAATTGGGAAAACCACAGGGAGGGTGGAGGCCCTGTTTCCTCCCAGGGGATTCCTAGACTGGACCCAGGGAAGCTTCTCTCTGCCTTTTCCAGCCCTATTTCCTCCCAGGAGATTCCTAGAGAGGCCCCACGGAGGCTTCTCCCTGCCTTTTCTGATTACAGTTTAAGAGGCTCAGGTTTGTAAGTGGAAAATTGTTCTTGAGAAGAGGCCAAAAAATCTTGAACACCCGGTTTTTACCTAGAAATGCTCATAAGTAGAGGCGTTCTTAGGTAGAGGTACCACTGTATTAGAATTTTAAAATGAAGAAAAATTGTTCAGTCTGTTGCTTTTTAGATTAACATTAGATATTTTAAATTATATTTCTTTTCTTTTTGACTTTTTTCCCCTCCTTTTTTAAACAGGTGGAATAATTAGTGAACAATTGAACCATGATTTAGGATGTATTGTTAATTTTCATATAAGAGATTTTTTAAAAATATATTGTTAGGCATTGATGCTATATGTGTTGTTGTTATGTATGTATGTTTTCAAGTTGGAGAAAATAATAATAATAATAATAATAATAATAATAATAATAATAATAATAATAATAATCATCATCATCATCATCATCACCACCATCACCATAATCATAATCAAAATAATAATAATAACCCTAACCCTAACCCTAAGCCCAACCCCAACGCTAACCCTAACCCTAACCATAATCATAATCATAATAAAAAAGCTATACTGAAACTGCCAAAAAACCCATTAGCAAACAGCTCAATGAAAGAATCTCTATGACCTCTCCCATCTATACATACTAGCAAGACACCAGAATATAAACTGATAGCAGACAGTATTCTTTACAAGACAGTAGTGGGTTGTAGGTGGATTTAATGCATTATGTGATTCAGCCAGTAATGTCTTTTTTGATGTGTTTACACAGGTATTGTGCTTAAGTGAACTAATAGAGTCACGTAAACAGATAATGGCAATCCAGTGATGTAATAGCAATAGCACTTAGACTTATATACTGCTTCACAGTGCTTTACAACCCTCTCTAAGAGGTTTACAGTCTCAAGAGAGTCTCAGGTGGGATCAGCGATCTGTTAGCAGAAATGGAGATGCGCAGGACCTGAGGCATGAACTAGTGCGCTGGGTGAGATTTGGCTTCTACGCATGCGCTGGAAGAGAAATCTCATGCGTGGACGATCTCACGCATTAGATTTCACCCATTTTTGGTGGTTTTTTGCTTCCATGTATGTGCAGAACCAAATATATTGGCAAAAATTGCCAAAATCCTCATGCAACATTTGGCTTCCGGCGCATGTGCAGAAGCGGAATCTTGCACAAGGACGAGCGCACCTGTCTGCTAGATGTGCGCTCACCTGCGCCCAGTGATTGTCAATTTTGAATTTTTTTCTTTTTTTCCCTTCTGGCCTCTGTCTATGTTTTTACTATCTCAGTAAATGAGGTTGAATGTGTATAATTTTAGAAGAGCTGCATGTGTGTGTGTGTGTACATTTACATACAGTTTATATAGTAGATAATATGTATTCTTGTGTGCCTGTGTGTAATATGTGTGTACACATATGGCATAGTATATTCTGGCTGTTCAGTAATAGTAAATAGGTCAGGAAGTTGTATCTCTTTGAGGCGAGGAGAGGCCAGGCACCCTAACCCAAACCCTTGACGTGAGTGACATCACATTGGCCACCTTTAAGCCAGTGACATGACCTTTAAGCCACTCCCCAGTTCACATGATCGTCAAGCCACTCCCACCTGGTCACATGGCAAGCAAGCCACACCCACAAAATAAGCCATTGCCACAGTGTGCTAGTAATTTTTTTGCAGCCCTTCACTGCCTGCACCGGGCTCTAGGAGCATTCCGGTAGTAGCGAATGGTAGGAATCCCCACCTGTTAAAAGCACTGGTCATGTTACCTAGTTAGGCTAATGAAATGCAAGAAAAGGAGCAAGCTCAGAGAGCACCAAGGACCCCTAATGCATTTTATATATCCAAAAAGTAGAACAGCTTGTCTTCAGAAGCTGGAGGTTTTTAAGAAGAGATTGGATAAGCCATTTGTCTGGGGAGTATAGGGGAATGATGATGAATCTTTTTTGGTTTGTGTGCCAAAAGGTGAGGGGCCCCAGAGGGGGTCACACACATGCATGCCCACAGCCATAACTCCACAGGGGGTCCGTGCTCCTGGTAAGCGATGGCATGCCCGTTTTTCACTCTCTCCAGGCTTCAGAGCCTTTCTACGAGCCTGGGGAGGGTGAAAAACAGCCTTCCCCATCCCCTCGAAGGCCCTTTGGAGGTCAGAAATGACATGTTTCAAATTGGAAAATGAGCCATTTCTGGCCTCCGGGTTATGGGAGGCAATTTTTGCCCTCCGCAGGGCAAAATAACTGGAACCTCTGGCTCAACCGGAAGTCAGCAAATGGAATGTTTCTGGCCTCTGGAGGATCTCCAGAGAGGGTGAGGATCCGTTTCCCCCCTTCCCAGAAAGGCTCTGGAGCTTGAGAAGAGCAAAAAAAAAGGGCTTCTGGAGGCTGGAAACAGGCTTTTCCTGATTCCCAGTGATCCCAGAAGGCCCGAAAATCAGCTGGCCAGCATGGGTATGCATGCTGGAGCTGAGCTCATGTGCCCGCCTGTCACTTGTGGCACATGTGCCATAAGTTTTCCATCACAGATATAGGGTTTCCTGCTCAAGCAGGGGTTTGGACTATAAGACCTCCAAGGAACCTTTCACTCTATTATTCTTTTATTCTGATAAATTAATCAGTCAGATTTCTTCCAAAGGAGCTAACAGGGTCTGCTTAGAAGAATATTAAACTATAGAAGAACATAAGATAAGTTCATTCAGATTTCATTCTGGCATTTTGTTTAAGGACAGGCTCTAGCAAGGAAAAGACAGTGATTGCATTCCTTACCGAAGTTGAGTCTCAGTTGATTGAGAAGTTGATTGCAGTGGGAATTGGATGTTTAAGAGATGTGTGTAGTAAAATAAGAAGAGATAAGGTCAAGAATGAATGGATGCTGAATGGACGTGGACTGAATAGAAAACTGAGCGGCCAGTATGGGAGAAAGACAGGAAGATAGTTTGATTATATATAGAGAGAAGCAAGGAGGATCAAATGGCAAAACAAATGCATAAAGGAAGAGAGAAGGATAAAGAAAATGTCAGAGAAACTGACATTTACACATTCCTTGTTATTTTATGGGCACTGCAAGGGAAAAGACAGGGCTATAGCAGCTAATAGGAAAAATACATTTAAGAGCACTAGGAAAGCAGAACGGCTATCACATAATTCATCTTCTTCCTATAACAAAAAAAAAAAAGTGGAGCTCTGCCCTCTTCTACCTTAATGGGAATCTGGAGTCCAAGGTAATTGTGGAAACTTGGGAAAATTCCAAAAGTAAATTTCAAGGCCTTTGACATTGTATAAGGCTAACTAACATGGCCTTATTGGGGGAAAACTGTTTCGAAAATGCTGAACTCAGTTTATGGACAAAGTTGTGGGAAAGAAGATAGAGTTAGAAGGACAGAATTTTGTTAGAAATGAGAGCAGGGGTGGGCTGCTTGCCGGATTTTTTGGGGGGTGGGGAGAATGCAGTGGGGCAGAGAAAATGGAACTCCACCCCAGAGCACCCAATTTGCACTGAAAGATGTTGAAAGAAAATGCTTTGGGCAGCCTCTGCATTATTTCCGAAAGCATTTAAAAACCCTAAAGCCAGCAATACTGGTACAAACAAAAGTGTCTAGGAAAAATATAAGAAGATAAGATATGGAATCTATTTATTTTTTTATTTTTTTATTTTTTTATTTTTTTTATTTTTTTTATTTTTTTATTTATTTATTTATTTATTTATTTATTTATTTGTTTGTTTATTTGTTTATTTAAATTTACTTACTTACTTACTTACTTACTTACTTACTTACTTACTTACTTACTTACTTATTGGATTTGTATGCCGCCCCTCTCCATAGACTCGGGGCGGCTAACAATAGTAATAAAAACAGCATGTAACAATCCAATACAAAAACAACTAAAAAACCCTTATTATAAAACCAAATATACATACACACATACCATGCATAAAATTTTAAAGGCCTAGGGGAAAAGAATATCTCAGTTCCCCCATGCCTGGCAGCAGAGGTGGGTTTTAAGAAGCTTATGAAAGGCAGGGAGGGTAGGGGCAATTCTAATCTCTGGGGGGAGTTGGTTCCAGAGGGCCGGGGCCGCCACAGAGAAGGCTCTTCCCCTGGGTCCCACCAATCAACATTGTTTAGTTGACGGGACCCGGAGGAGGCCCACTCTGTGGGATCTAACTGGTCGCTGGGATTCATGCAGCAGAAGGCGGTCCCTGAGATAATCTGGTCTGGTGCCATGAAGGGCTTTATAGGTCATAACTAACACTTTGAATTGTGACCAGAAACTGATTGGCAACCAATGCATTAATTCTTTGTGATCTGGGTTTCTGCCTCCCCCTCCTTTCCGAATTGCTATAGTATTCTCTAGAACAGAGGTCTTCATAGCTGGCTGGAGAATTCTGGGAGTTGAAATCCACAAGTCTTAAAGTTGCCAAGTTTAGACCCTACTCTAGAAAATAAAATGAATAATGCTTGAAACCTTTTGCCAGAAACCTTGATTTTGTTTGGTAGTCTACAGGAAGGAGGGTTAAGACTGTTATGTGGAATGGAGCATTTTGGAATGTTCACCTAGGTTGTGAAAGTAGCAAGGAACACTTTAGATTGTTGCCTTTGAGTAAGTGATTATTTTGTGAGTGGCCATTTTAATCATGAAGGCACCTTGATGACAATGCTCAAAATGTGCTTTCAAAATTCTAAGTACTGTATATACTCGAGTATAAGTCGACCCAATTATAAGCCAAAGCACCTACTTTTGCCACAAAAACTGGGAAAACTTATTAACTCGAATATAAGTCCAGGGTGGAAAATACAGTGGCTACTGGTAATTTATAAAAATGGAATATTCTTCTATTGTAGCTTCTTAAAATTGTTTTTGTAGGAGAATTAAAAAAAAAACATATGAAGAACGGTTGCAGAACTGGGTATATCTAATTTAATGAAAAAAAAGGACCAGGGGAGACATGATAGCATTCTTCCAATATCTCAGAGTTTGCCACAAAGAAGAAAGAGTCAACCTATTCTCCAAAGCACCTGAGGGCAGAACAAGAAGCAATGGGTGGAAACTAAACAAGGAGAGAAGCAACTTAGAACTAAGAAAAAAAATTCCTGACAGTTGGAACAATGAATCTGTGGAACAGCCTGCCACCAAAAGTTGTGAATGCTTCAACACTGGAAGTTTTTAGGTAGATGTTGGATAACCATTTGTCTGAAGTAGTGTAGGATTTCCTGCCTAGGCAAGGGGTTAGACTAGAAGACCTCCCAGGCCCCTTCCAACCCTGTTGTTATTATTATATTATGTAATTTTTTTCCTTCCAAAATGTTTTTTATTTATTTTTTGCATCTTTCATCCTCCCCTTCCAAAATCTTTCTTTTTTTAAAATTCCAAAACCCTCTTAAAATATCTTTAGGAATGTTATCTTAATCTTAAAACCTGTTATCTTACTCTTCGTTACAATATCATTATAATTTTCTTATTAATTGGGATTTCATATATTCTTTCAAAACAATTGCTTAAATCAAACTTCCATATGATAAATATTCAGATTTTCCATTTAAAACGTATTTCATAAGTTAAAATCATTATTACTATCTCAATAGAGCAGTAAATAACAATTGGGGGTTACTCAATCATTAATTGTAAAATCTTTCTTCTACCTGATATTTATCTTGCATAAGGAGAAACCATACTCTTAAAAAAGGTAAATCTATTCATATTAATTATGTAGAACAAATGATTAATGACAAAATTCATACTATTAATAATATTATCCTAACCTTTGTATTGTTTTAAACAAGTCAGCATTAACAATCCACTTGGGTAGGATAAGTATAGTTTGAAGAGAGTCTAAGGGAGAAATGTTGGGGGTTAGGGGTTGACACAATTTAGTCCGGCAATGAGTTCCATGCTTCAATAACTCGATTGTTGAAATCATATTTTTTACAGTCAAGTTTGGAGCAGTTCGTATTAAGTTTGAATCTGTTGCGTGCTCTTGTGTTGTTGCGGTTGAAGCTGAAGTAGTCATTGACTGGTAGGACGTTGCAGCATATGATCTTGTGGGCAAAACTCAAATCGTGTTTTAGGCGCTGTAGTTCTAGGCTTTCTAGGCCCAGGTTTGTTAGTCTATTTTCGTAGGATGTTCTGTTTCGAGCGGAAGGGCTCTTCCGTGAAATATCTTTGGACATTTTCAAGGGTGTTGATGTCTGAGATGTGGTATGGGTTCCAGACAGATGAGCAGTAGTCTAGGATGGGTCTGGCAAAAGTTTTGTAGGCTCTTGTGAGTAGTGTGAGATTGCGATGTGGCTTTTCACAAAACCATCTGTTGAATTCCCATCATTTGGTGAACCAACCATTAAATATTCCTTTCTTCCTCCATAAATGCCGTGCTTCCTTTGGCTTCCTGGTTGTAAATACTTAGTCCTTAAAAATAAAGCAAATTTTATCTGTGGAGATACCCAACTTGAAAGCATTTGCAATTTTATTCTCCAACTTGAAATTATAGTTTTACCTGGACCTTTTTAACAGCAGAAATTCTGAATGGATGTTGCAACTTGAGTGTGAAAAATGTCTAGCTTTTATTGCATCCACTGCAATAAATTTCATTTTAGATAGAGTTGTTAAATGTATTACTTGAAGCTCTAGAATCTGAAGTGAGGTGGACTACTCTACAAATGCTTCACAGAAAAGAGAAATGCACTCTTGCTTGAGCCACAGGGTTTCTAGAAATAATTTCATTCAAGCTGTATTATCTGGATAACTATAGACTTGCAGGCATCCAAGATCGCTCAATTATAGAACAAAAAGTCTTATGCCAGTCTGACCTACAGGGGAAAAAACCTATAAATATTGTGAAGCAACACATACTAATCCCATATCTCGTATATTTTTGACACTCACTTTCTATCCAACAATTGCCAAGAAAATTAGAATTCCACTAGTCATGCAGGCAAGCCTTTGCTTGTTCCCATCAGAGAAAAGTAGGTATTATCCAATAATCAGCTGGCAGTAGGAAGTAAAGGGGTTCATGTTAAGGGGGGGAGGTAGTTTCCCTTTTCCATTGTAAATTGCAAAATTCACTGTGTCCTAAAAGCACTGGGAAGAATGCACAGTTGTTCCTTTGATCTCAAACTGTTTTGTTGACCTTTTCTATTGGGGTGGTAGCTGGAGATAAAAAGGAGTTTATTCTTCATGAGATAGTTATCTGCTAAACACGGTGAACCTGCCAAAAGTAGCACTTAGACAACAGATTTTCAAGATGCCATTGTGAAGGATAAATTTTGTGAAGGAAAAGGGAAGTTTAGTTTGGAACCAGCTGTAAATCAAAGCATTGCCTGTGTTGATACAATGAATGGCAATTCTGGATTGAAATGAAAGACTGTAGGTTCTTCCAAGTGATAACTTCAGATCTTCAAGTACAGTGATACCTTGTCTTACAAACTTAATTGGTTCCGGGACGAGGTTCTTAAGGTGAAAAGTTTGTAAGATGAAACAATGTTTCCCATAGGAATCAATGGAAAAGCAATTAATGTGTGCAAGCCCAAAATTCACCCCTTTTGCCAGCCAAAGCGCCCGTTTTTGTGCTGCTGGGACTCCCCTGAGGCTCCTCTCCATGGGAAACCCCACCTCTAGACTTCTGTGTTTTTGTGATGCTGCAGGAGAATCCCAGCAGGGGAGTCCCAGCATGGCAAAAACGGGTGCTTTGCTGGCAACGGAAGTCCGGAGGTGGCTTTCCCAGCGAATGGAGCATCAGTGAAATCACAGCATCGGAAAAACACTGAAGTCCTCGAAACCCCACCTCCGGACCTCTGTGTTTTTGTGATGCTGCGATTTCACTGAGGCTCCCCTCGCTGGGAAACCCCACCTCCGGACTTCTGTTGCCAGCAAAGCACCCGTTTTTGCGCTGCTTGGATTCCCCTGCAGCATCACAAAAACACGGAGGTCCAGAGGTGGTGTTTCCCATGGAGGGGAGCCTCAGGGGAATCCCAGCAGCGCAAAAACAAATGCTTCGCTGGCAAGTCCAGAGGCGGGGCATCCCAGTGGCGGCAGCTTGGGTTTGTAAGGTGAAAATAGTTTGTAAGAAGAGGCAAAAAAATCTTAAACCCCGGGTTTGTATCTCGAAAAGTTTGTATGACGAGGCGTTTGTAAGACGAGGTATCACTGTGCTTTGAACTAGAAGGTTTAGAAGGTCAATTCCACACAGGCCAAAATAAGTAAACTTTCAACCATGGATCTTCAGGATCTGATTAGATTGTCAACTCTACTTAGAAAGGGCCCTCCTGAATCTCCCTGTTTCATTCTAGTCCTTATCTGGTCAGAAATACATTTTAGCAATTGCAATGAAATTTCTTCCCAGCTAAATCTGTTTAGGGTTTGAAGCAGAACAATGCTTTCGCTTGGCAATCCATTGAAATCCATTGAATCTGAGTTCTTCTTCATTGCGTTATGATCATTATCACTAAACGTCAATGCATGTCTGCCCACCTATCTAATGCCACAGGATGCTGCATTCAAACATTATCTGAATTTCTGCCAAGTGTAATATATTTTACTGGAATTTGAATGCTGGGTTGTTGAAAATCATTATTCCATCAGGCTGCAGCGTTAAGCAAAGACGCTGAATTCTGCTGAAAAGCCACATTCCTTAGAATTTTATCTCCATTGCTAATATGATGAGTAAAGTTATCCTGTACACTTAAAAGTTTTCTACAGCCAATTCACATTTGTGCTGGCATAACATATCCTCTTTTGATGCACACTTTAAATACACACCTAAAAGTAATAATAAATGTAAATATTGCAAAAGATGAGATGGATGGCAAGTATGTGTAAGTCAGGTCTACATTTAAGGTTCTGTCTAACAGAATCTGTTCTGTCGGGCTCTCTGGTAGACTCCTCCCAAAAATTCACAGGTACAAATTTCAGACACACACACGTTTGAAAATTCAAAACAATGTTCTTTATAATGAAAATTCACTTAAACCAAGCCCTCTTTTGGTATAGCAAAGAGCACTCGTCTCCAAACAAACTGGTAATTTGTACAAATCCCTTATCAGTTCTGTGATACTTAGCTTGCAGCTGTGAGGCAATTCACAGTCCTTCTTCTTTCACAAAGTGAAACACACTTTGCCCTGGTTTAGCTTCAAAGCGGGGAAAAATCAGCACACAAAAGGTCAAAGTCAGTAAAGCAGTCACAAAACACAATGATCAGATAATCCTCCACAATGGCCAAACCCACAGGCTGCTATTTATAGCAGCTTCACTAATTACCACAGCCCCACCCAACCACAGGTGGCCTCATTTTCTTTGATAATAATCACTCAGTTGTTGTTGCCTGTGCATTGCTCTTCGCATGCGTGGCTGTATCATTAACTCTTGTTCTGAATCCAAGGAGGAGCTAGATAATTGATCTCCTTCTGAGCTGTCTGCCACACTCTCCTCCTCCCTGTCACTCATGTCTTCTTGGTCAAAGGAGCCTTCATCAGCAGATTCCACCGGGGGGCAAAACAGGCCTGCAGCATGTGGATGTCTCCTCCACATCCACAGTCCTTGGGGCAGGAGCTGGGCCAGAGCTAACCACAACACCATCATGATTATAATACATTTTTCTGTCTTTTCGTGCAGTCATGAGCATTTTCAAAATGAGTGTGTTGGTACCCACATAGTAAAATCACAAGACCCTCTGAACTATTAGAACTGCCATTTTGGTCCTAAGAAATAAAATTTGTTGGGTGAATTCCTTTTTGCTGATCCATGAACAAGAATGGTTCATTTTCATGGACAACTAAAAAGAAAAAAAGAATTATTTGTTGGTTGCTTTTAGAAATGTGTAAGACTCTAAATCAGTGATGGTGAACCTATGGCACAGGTGGCACGGGAAGCCATAGCTGCCTGCATGTGAACCATTGCCCTAGCGGCAAAAAAATCCAGGGAAAAAACCCCCTGAAAGCACAATGGCGACCACATGCACAGTGCTGGGAACTTGGCTTCTGCACATGCTCAAATGAAAAAGTAAAACAAAAATTACAAAAATTGGAAAAAAAGTTCAATTCTTTTAAAAAAAGATGGCGGTGGTCATGGATCGGTACAACCGAACTGGATCTGTGATATCATTGTGACATCATCAGTGGGTCACTACTGCTTCAACCAAACTAGTCCAAACCAGGAGGAACTCAACCCTGAAGCAAGCTCATCCATTGATTAATTGTTTTCATTGTTAGGAAAGTTTTTATTTCTTAGTTGTATCTCTCTCATGTGGTTGTTTTTCTTTTTTCTTTCTCTTAAAAGTTCCTTCATAGGAAATCAGAAGTGGAAAGTACTTATAGAGTTGCTGAAAGCACATAGGGCTTCCCACCATAGTTCCCTCTAAGCTGAGCAGTGAGCAATCGCTCACTTAAAAATCATCATCAACTCAGAGTTTTCCAAACCTGCCCAGAAGCCGAGAGGGAAAGAGTGAGAAGGAAGGAGAGAGGAAGAGAGGAAGAGAGAGAAACAGATAGAAAAAAGAGAGGAAGGAAAAGAGAAAGAAAAAGAATGGGAGTAAGGAAGAGAGAAAGAAAATCTAAATCTAGTTTGAAACTAGCTAAACTATTTTAAGTGGCATTTTGATATTGATAGAGTTGCCCTATTATGAGCTCACTGTTATAGACACACAGTACAGTATTTTATTTTGAAATTCTCTGAGGCAAAACAGGGTGGGTTTTTTGTTTGTCTGTCTGTCTGTCTGTCTGTCTGTCTGTCTGTCTGTCTGTCTATCTATCTATCTATCTATCTATCTATCTATCTATCTATCTATCTATCTATTATTTCTGTGCCGTCCAGTCCTGAAGGGACTGCCGCTCAGACACTATACTTTTCCGCCCACCCCAAAAAAAAATTAGAGGGAACACTGCTTCCCACCTTTACAAATTAGAAATTTGCTTTTCCAATCCTTTTCGCTTCAGCAGAAGTCATTGGACTCTCCCCGAGAAATGCAGAAACTTAAGTAGTCATATGGACGCTGTTGTTTAATCATGTCCTCAACAGCATTAAAGGTTGACCTGCAGCCATGCACTGCTAATAAGACAGTAGAGGCATATAACCAGAGCTTTGTACTAACGCTTTGAACGTGATGGAACTAGGAGGGTAATTTCATCCTTCTGCTTTTTCACATGTGCACTCCCTCAATAGAGAAACATGCATTAAAGGCCTCCTTTCCTCCCCATCCTGGAACGTAATGCCTTCAAACATAATGCTGGAAACAGGGAAGGTGTCCAATTCGTTATCTCCTTCTTTATGCATTGGTCCATGTTTGACCACCAACCCAGCGAGAATTCCTTTCAACTCCTGATTTTGCCAAAGGGAAAGGAGCAACCTGGATCGGTTCCATCTGGCTCATCTCCTTTGTTGCTTTCACTGAATGGAAAACACAGGACTCCATTCAGCAGTGAAATCTACTTACCTTCCCTAGCAGTTCGGCAGTGCACGCTTCATGCACACCAGTAGTAGGCTGCAGACGGTACGGGGCAATATAGCATCCCGGTAGCAAAAATCAAGCTGTGTACTCAACTCTAACTGACCGGCATGCAGGTGCATGTGTTGGCGCAAGATTCAGCTTCTTTGCATGTGCCAGAAGCAAAATCTCACATCAGGATGCACAAGCGAGTAAGATTTCAGTAATTTTTGGCGTTTCACAATCTGGGTCCTCATTTTATTAACCTTGGAAGGATGGAAGGCTGAGTCAACCTTGAGCCTACTGAGAGTCGATCTGCCAAACTGCTGGCAGCCCGTGATCAGCAGAAGTAGCTTGCAGTACTGCACTCTAACCACTGCACCACTGAGGCTCTTAATTAATAAATAAATTAAATTCCCACTGAAGTCACTGGGGTGTATTACGCAAACAACATGCATAGGATTACAATAATCTGGCTGTCCATCCATCCATCCATCCATCCATCCATCCATCCATCCATCCATCCATCCCTCTCTGTGTGTCTGTTTATCTCTATCTCTATATCTTCCTCTCTCTATATATATATATCTCCTCTCTCTTTGCTCTCCCTCTCTATCTTTCTCTCTTTCCTCTATCTCCACCTCTCTCTCTCTCTGCATTTCTCTCCTCTCTCTCTCTCCACTACCAGTGATGGGCTGCCAAAGTTTTACTGCCACACTGTGGCCATGGCTTATTTTGTGGCTGTGGCTTGATGGTCATGTGACTGGGTAGGAGTGGCTTGACAATCTTGTGACCGGGGGTGGCTTAAAGGTCATTTGACTGGGTGGGAGTGGCTTACCAAGCAAGATAAGTTTTCAAATAGGTGCTTGGACTCTTTTTCAGTTGATTAAGTCACATTATTTGAATAGCCACAAAAAGGACAAATTATTTGTCCAGCATTATTTGTTGACGACCACAGTAACATATGAAGGTTTTGTCCTGAACCCACAAGGTTCAGTATGATAACGGTAGCTCAATTTTCTTTAATTGCAGTTCAGTTCTAGATAATGATTAAAATGATTTTAAGTGTTTATAGGTAAAAACATATGATTTAATTATTTCCTATTTTAAAAGTAACACAATCTGAAGTTAGTTGGGGAAAAGATCAAAAGCAACATGAGAAAATGTTATTTTACTGAAAGAGTAGTAGATGCTTGGAACAAACTTCCAGTAGACGTGGTAGATAAATCCACAGTAACTGAATTTAAACATGCCTGGGATAAACATCCATCCATCCCAAGATAAAATACAGAAAATAGTATAAGGGCAGACTAGATGGACCATGAGTTCTTTTTCTGCCATCAGACTTCTATGTTTCTATGTTTCTATTAAGGATCATACTAAGATACTAGAGAAGGAAGGACAATAAAAGAACCTATTAAGTATTCAATAAATAGTGCATAAACTTACTACCCCCACTAAGTCACACACACACCCATGGGGGCAGCAGCCCATTACTGCCCCCTACCTATCAAATAGACTTGCATCGGTAGGTCAAAACCAACAATTTTTCTTAACTCTCATGCAAAAATAGGTACTTGCCTTGATTTCATCGCTGCTCTATTTTGCTCTTCTTCCATGGGACTGCTGATAATAATAATAATTAGTGTCATCATACTGCAAGTGTTCCGCCCCCCACCCCCACCCCACAATGAAGCAATAGTTGCTCAGCCATTGTGCCCTTAGCCCCACTTCAGTGAGTCCCTGACTGCATCTTTAAAATAACATTAGTCTCCTTCAGCTGTTCTAAACAGGGCTGTGATAATGCATGTTAAGTGTTCTTCACCACTTAAAATGCACTATACAAATAATTGTTGTGTGACCTCTTCAGTCTTTCTGCCTTTGTCATGCAGCTGCATAAGAGAGCTGGCTTTCACTGAATCCTTTCCCAGGGAGGTGACACTTTATAAAGTGTGATAGTGCTGCTTTTTTTTTTTCCAATGACTCATCTGCTTTGCGTCCCTCCCTCTTATCCCCCCCCCCAAGTGCATAAAGAGTCCTTTTATAAACATCCTTTTCCTTATCCTTTCACTTTGACATTCTCACTTGGGCACACTGCATCCAATCTCTGAAGAATTAATTTATTTTCTTTTTATTTATTTTTCTTTTTTATTTATTTTATATTCTGCATTTTTTACTGTACCTTTGTCAGAAATTATGCATGTTGTGGGTAATTATGCACAAAGAATTTATCTACCTACCTACCTACCTACCTACCTATCCATCTATCCATCCATCCATCAATCTATCCATCTATCCATCTATCCATCTATCCATCTATCCATCTATCCATCTATCCATCTATCCATCCATCCATCCATCCTTCCTTCCTTCTTTCCATCCATCCATCCATCCATCCATCCATCATCCATCATCCATCCATCCATCCATCCATCCATCCATCCATCCATCCATCTATCTATTTCCCCCTTATCTTCCTCCTCCAAAACTAAGGTGTGTCTTATACTCCAAAAACTACAGCAACTTTCCCAACCTCATATGAAAGCTCATATGAGCTTTTCTCTCAAATTCAAAATATTCCATTTTTTTTTAAAAAAAATCTGGTTTAGATTTCTATCTGTTGGGGTCCCCCCCCAATGATCTTCTGTATTTATCCATAATTTATGGAATGATGTTTTTGGACTTCTTTCTGTGAATGTCTCTTCTTCTCCTGCCTTTCCTGCCAAACCTCTCTGCCCTTGACGCTATCTATCAGTCCTAAAGTAGATCATAAAAGGAAGCACAAACCTCAGAGGTTCTAAGAATAGAATAGCAAGGATTTTTTTGGGAAAAAAAAAGTAACTTAATACCTTTTTACAGTGAATGAGAAATAAAAGTCCCAATTAAAAGTGTGAACATTAACAAAATGAAAAAAACCACTGAAGTGTGCAATATAGAATTTCCATGCATTAAAAAAAAAAAACCTTATAGTTATCGTGTAATCCGCTGCAAAATTACGGCTTCCTTCGCTGGATATGAAATTAGTTTGTTTTCCATTAAAATGTACTCAGATGTGAACATTTCCTCTTAATATTTTTTTTTAAATGTGTTGCTTCATAAACCAGTCTGAGTTATCAAATGGCATCATTGAATTGAGTAATAATAATAAAAAGGACTCCTTTGTATCAAATTTGATTCTCATAAATCAACCCAAATGCATTTTGTTTTCTTATGAACAATTTGGAATTGGCTCGTTTTAATGGTTTTTTTTTTTTACTTCCTGATCTAGCCTACAACTCTGTCGCGTCCTTATACTTTTTAAAAATCCAATTGTTACGCATTAACTATTAAGATTTTGCTGATCAAGCAAGCCACATCCACAAGATGTTGACCTACAATACTTGAAATAAATGGACAAGGATAATTTGTTTTGGGGTGTTTTTTGGCATAGATATGGAAACAGCAATTTGTTTTCATTCTTGATTCACAGCATATTTTTAGGATTATCTAATTAAGCAACTTTTACTCTTGAGATACGTGGGGGTGTGGATATGTAAAGGAATGTAGCCTTCAAAGTGGATTGCTAGATTTTTTTATTGTTTAATTTTGGCTGGAACAATAATTAATGTTTTGGGAACAAGAATAGAATAGAATAGAATAGAATAGAATAGAATAGAATACAGATTTGGAAGAGTATTTAAGTGGTTGTGGCAATCAAACCTGGATGTAATATTCCAGGTTTTGCCTTACCGAGGCATTGTCAATTGGTATTAACACTTCATGTGATCTAACTCTGTTTACGCAGCCTAGAACTGTGTTGGCTTTTTTTTGGCAGCTGCAAAACCTAGCTGGCTCATATTTAAGTGGTTGTCCACTTGGAGGTCAAGAGCCTTCTCATAGATACTACTATTGAGCAAGGTATCACATATATTGTTCCTGTGCATTTTGTTTTTCTTGCCTAAATTTTAGATGGTGTGGTTTAGCCAGTTGCAATCTAGCAATCTACCCCACCTATTCGAGCCAAACGGGGCTAAACTTCTAGTCCAACCCCCTGCTTAGGCAGAATATCCTACATCACTTCAGACAAATAGTTATTCAGTCTTTTCTTATAAACATCTAGTGTTGGAGCATTTACAACTTCTGGAGGCAAGTTGTTCTACTGATTAATTGTTCTATCTGTCAGGAAATTTCTCCTTAGTTCTAAGTTGCTTCTCTCCTTGATTAGTTTCCACCCATTGCAGGACAAGAAACTTTGGATAATAGCTTGACTCCCTCTACTTTGTGGCAACCCCTGAGATATCAGAACACCGCTATCATGTCACCCCTAGTCCTTCTTTTCATCAGATTAGACATACCCAGTTCCAGCAACTGTTCTTTATATGTTTTAGCCTCCAGTCCATTAATCATCTTTGTTTCTCTTCTTTGCACTCTTTCTAGAGTCTCAACATATTTCTTTTTACATTGTGGCAATCAAACCTGGATGCAGTATTCCAGGTGTTGCCTTACCGAGGCATTTTAAATTGGTATTAACACTTCATGTGATCTAACTCTGTTTATGCAGCCTAGGACTGTGTTGGCTTTTTTTTGGCAGCTGCAAAACCTAGCTGGCTCTGAAGGATTAATTTATTTTCTTTTTATTTCTTTTTAATTTTTATTTATTTTATATTCTGCATTTTTTACTGTACCTTTGTCAGAAATTATGCATGTTGTGGGTAATTATGCACAAATAATTTATCTACCTGCCTGCCTACCTACCTACCTATCGATCCATCTATCCTTCCTTTCTTCCTTCCTTCCATCCATCCATCCATCCATCCATCCATCCATCCATCCATCCATCCATCTATCTATCTATCTATCTATTTCCCCCTTATCTTCCTCCTCCAAAACTAAGGTGTGTCTTATACTCCAAAAAATACAGCAACTTTCCCAACCTCATATGAGCTTTTCTCTCAAATATGTAAGTGGTTGTCCACTTGGACGTCAAGAGCCTTCTCATACATACTACTATTGAGCAAGGTATCACATACAGTGATACCTCGTCTTACAAACGCCTCGTCATACAAACCTTTCAAGATACAAACCCGGGGTTTAAGATTTTTTTGCTTCTTCTTACAAACTATTTTCACCTTACAAACCCACTGCTGCCGCTGGGATGCCCCGCCTCCGGACTTCTGTTGCCAGCGAAGCACCCGTTTTTGTGCTGCTGGGATTCCACTGAGGCTCCCCTCCATGGGAAACCCCACCTCCAGACTTCCATGTTTTTGTGATGCTGCGGGGGAATCCCAGCAGGCGAATTCCAACAGCGCAAAAATGGGCGCTTCGCTGGCAACGGAAGTCCGGAGGTGGGGTTTCCCAGTGAGGTGAGCCTCAGTGAAATTGCAGCATCGCAAAAACACAGAGGTCTGCAGGTGGAGTTTCGAGGACCTCAGTGTTTTTGCGATGCTGCGATTTCACTGATGCTCCCTTCGCTGGGAAACCTCACCTCCGGACTTCCATTGCCAGTGAAGCGCTCGTTTTTGCGATGCTGTGATTCCCCTGCAGCATCGCAAAAACACAGAAGTCCGGAGGTGGGGTTTCCCATGGAGGGGAGCCTCAGGGGAATCCCAGCAGCGCAAAAACGGGCGCTTCGGCTGGCAAAAGGGGTGAATTTTGGGCTTGCACGCATTAATTGCTTTTCCATTGATTCCTATGGGAAACATTGTTTCGTCTTACAAACTTTTCACCTTAAGAACCTCGTCCCGGAACCAATTAAGTTTATAAGACAAGGTATCACTGTATATTGTTCCTGTGCATTTTGTTTTTCTTGCCTAAATTTTAGATGGTGTGGTTTAGCCAGTTGCAATCTAGCAATCTACCCCACCTATTCAAGCCAAACGAGGCTAAACTTCTCCTGATCCAAAAGTTACAATAATTTCTTCTAAAGTGCAATCTCACAGCTTTAATGAAGAGCAAACTAAACTCCCATAGCCTAAATAGCGTTGTGCTATAGTTACGGCAGCTTAATTAAAGCCAATTGAATACAGTTGCTTCCTTTACCTCAGGCATCCCAAAAAAAACCCAAACAAACAAAAACTACAGTATGGAATGCATGGGAAACAACTTTGAGTAAAAGCTAATCAGCCAGAGGAAGAGAAGAATCAGCCGTTGGCATCACAACCAACATATGGATTAAAACTCATTGTAAACTGCTCCAAAGTGGAAAATAAGATTTCAGCAACAGAGTGATCAGTGCCTGGAATGCACTACCTGACTCTGTGGTTTCTTCCCCAAACCCCAAAAACTTTAACCTTAGACTGGCTGCAGTCAACCTCAGCCAATTCCTAAGACATTAACACCCTTGAAAATGTCCAAAGATACTTCACCAGAAGAGCCCTTCACTCCTCCACTCGAAATAGAATACCCTATGAGACTAGACTTTCAATCCTGGGCCTAGAAAGTTTAGAACTAAGACGCCTTAAACAAGATCTAAGTATTGCCCACAAGATCATATGCTGCAACGTCCTGCCTGTCGGCGAGTACTTCAGCTTCAACCACAACAACACAAGAGCACACAACAGATTTAAACTTAATATTAACCGCTCCAAACTTGATTGTAAAAAATATGACTTCAGTAACCGAGTTGTCGAAGCGTGGAACTCATTACCGGATTCCATAGTGTCATCCCCAAACCCCCAACACTTTACCCTTAGATTATCTACGGTTGACCTATCCAGATTCCGAAGAGGTCAGTAAGGGGCGAGTACAAGTGCACTAGAGTGCCTTCCGTCCCCTGTCCTATTGCTCTCCTATATCTCCTATACCTTTCTTCTATTCCTATATCTCTTTTCTCCTATTCTTTCATTGATATGTTCTATTACTATACCTTCTTTTCTATTCTTTCTTAGATATATTTTACTATGAGTATCTCCTCTATAACCTTCATCATGTATTTTATTATGTGTGTACAGTATATATATTTATATACACACACATAGTAAAATACATGATGAAGGTTATAGAGGAGATACTCATAGTAAAATATATCTAAGAAAGAATAGTAAAGAAGGTATAGTAATAGAACATATCAATGAAACCCTCATTGTGTATTGGACAAAATAAATAAATAAATAAAATAAATTTGTAAGGAGCATGCATAAGTGCACCATTGTGCCTACGGTCCCTGTGTTACTTTCCAGAGGTCCCTGTGTTACTTTCCTATTGTCCTAATTTACCTGTACCTGCTTTGTTTATGTTTATGTTTATACCAATACCTGCTATAACAACAACAACAACAACAGAGTCGGAAAGGACCTTGGAGGTCTTCTAATCCAACCCCCTGCTTAGGCAAGAAACCCTACACTACTTCAGACAGATGCTTATCCAACATCTGCTTAAAAATCTCCAGTGTTTGAGCATTCACAACTTCTGGAGGAAGTTGTTCCACTGATCAACCGTTCTGACTGTCAGGAAATTTCTCCTTAGTTGTAAGTCACTTCTCTCCTTGTTTAGTTTCCACCCATTGCTTCTTGTTCTACCTCAGGTGCTTTGATCAATTGTTCTGACTGTCAGGAAATTTCTCCTTAGTTCTAAGTTGCTTCTCTCCTTGTTTAGTTTCCACCCATTGCTTCTTGTTCTACCTCAGGTGCTTTGGAGAATAGTTTGACTCATTCTTCTTTGTGGCAACCGCTGAGATATTGGAACACTGCTATCATGTTTGCCCTTGTCCTTCTTTTCATTAAATTAGCCAGGCCCAGTTCCTGCAATCATTCTTCATATGTTTTAGCCAGCAGTGGGCTACGAGCTGGGGCCAATGCGATTTTGCATCTGCACCTGTGGAGGTAGCAAAATTGCACATGGAGCTGCAGGTGCACCCGTGTTTCGGCATGCAAGGAAGCAAAAAAAAACCCCCTCACCCAAACACGGGCACTCCTGCGGCTCCATACACGGTTTTTCTACCTCCACAGGTACAGAAGCAAAATCGCACTGGCCCTGCAAGCACTTACGAGCTGCGGCAGCGAGCCCACCGCTGGTTTTAGTCTCCAGTCCTGTAATCATCATTGTTGCTCTTCTCTGCACTTTTTCTAGAGTCTTAATATCCTTTTTGCATTGTGGCGACCAAAACTGAATGCAGAATTCCAAGTGTGGCCTTACCAAGGCCTTGTACATGTTTTTAACAAACCAACAAAGAAACAAATAACCAACATATGCTGCTGCTGCTGCTGCTGCTGCTTCTCTTCTTCTTCTTCTTCTTCTTCTTCTTCTTCTTCTTCTTCTTCTTCTTCTTCTTCTTATTATTATTATTATTATTATTATTATTATTATTATGTCAATACAACACAGTAAATGAGATCACTATGCTGGATTTCGTATTTCATCACCAGCCGGGCGCTTCCCAAGCACCTAGGGCTGCGTGATGTAGCAGCGAATTATGTTTGCGGCCTTTTGCAATTGACAGATGGAGATTTTGTCAATTCCGATGGTTTTCAAATGTCCGCTGAGATCCTTTGGCACTGCGCCCAGCGTGCCAAGTACCACTGGGACCACTTTCACTGGCTTATGCCAGAGTAATTGCAGCTCTATTTTTAGATCTTCGTATTTCACTAATTTCTCTAGCTGCTTCTCCTCAATTCTGCTGTCCCCTGGGATTGCGATGTCAATGATCCATACTTTCTTTTTCTCCACAATCAAGATGTCTGGTGTGTTATGCTTCAGAATTCGGTCAGTCTGAAGTCGGAAGTCCCACACTTTTTCGGGCTTATGATCCCACCAGTTCTTTGCCACTGGGAAATGGTAGTTCTGACACAAGTTCCAGTGGATCATCTGTGCCACAGCATCATGTCTATGCTTGTAGTCAGTCTGTGCGATCTTTCTGCAGCAGCTGAGTATGTGATCGATTGTTTCATCTGTTTCTTTACACTGATGGGTACGCCTTGTCGTGGTAGTGGGGCTTGTGTGCTTCAGTGAAGCTGAAAGCTGTGCCTGTGGTAGTGTAAACTACTGGTAGATCTAACCTTGCCGGAGCGGTCAAAGCAGAGGAGCCAGACTAAACCCATTTAAACTAATGGAGATCCAAAACAAAAAGAAGTCCATACTGGCTCGGTCGTCGCCCAGGATAAAAAGGACCATGGTGGCTGCTGTGGAACCTGGCCAGCCAGCAACAAATGAGCTACAGGAACAAAACAAGCAAAGCTTACAAATCAAAAAGCGGCAGAAATTCTCAATGTCAGAGAATCGCACAAAAATGAAGTGTTGTTGTTGTTGTTGTTGTTGTTGTTGTTATTATTATTATTATTATTATTATTATTATTATTATTATTATGATTTGTATGTCGCCCTTTTCCGAAGACTCAGGGTGGCTCACACAAACCAGCAGAAAGCTTTAGTTGCAAGGTCTTCCACAGTTCAATTTGCCCCAATAGAGTTTGATCACAAATTTGGTTCTCCAATAGGATCAGAGGAAAGCCAAGTGGCATTTCCTCCTTTGGTAGAGAACAGGCACCAAAGAAGCATATACAATCATATTCTAATTCTCCCAAATTTGATTGAGCCTCCAACAAGACCACCACAGGCAAGGAACGGATAAAACATAATGATTACAATAGTGCAAATGTTAAAGACTTAGCTGCGAGTATTACACAGAACTGCTTTGCATTAAGAGCACTCTCGTTGTGAAGAAAGTGTAAGTACATAGTTAAAAAAGGGCCAGGATGAGATTTCATTTTCTCTTTACCCGTGGGGTGCAGCATGTTGAAATGGGAAGAGAACAGATGTTCTGTTAGCAAAGTCCTTGATTTATTCAAAGAAGCCGGGATTGGCTAACAAATTAAAGAACTAATGTTTGACTCAGATCAAGGATATTCCATGTTTCATGTTTAATCAAGGATAGAAGCATCGGATATGATTTTGAGGATTTGCCAACTGCAAGAATAGACGTGGAGATTTATAGATAAGAACAGTAAGCCACAGCTGTAATGGGGGAATCAAACCATCTGGAAATCCAAAACCAGTCAAATTACAGAAAAGATTCAACAAAGGATTCAGCAGATGGATAGCATCAAGGTCACATGAAGTATTAGTAGTACCAAGGTATACTGCTTTGATAAGACCACAATTGGACTATCATATCCAGTTTTTGGTCACCGCAATACAAAAAAGATGTAGAGAAAAGGAAAGTCCTACACTTAGGTAAAAAAACCAAACAAACCTAAAAGTATACATATAAACTGGGTGAAACCAGGCTTAATAACAGTGACTGTAGACAACCAGCTAAATAGAGCCAGTAGTATGCAGTGGGGCTTTTTTAGTGTCTTTTAATTATTAGATTTGTTTTACATTGTTTTTATTATTGTTGTGAGCCGCCCCGAGTCTACGGAAAGGGGCGGCATACAAATCTAAATAATAATAATAATAATAATAATAATAATAATAATAATAATAATAATAATTTATTGGATTTGTATGCCGCCCCTCTTCGTAGACTCGGGTCGGCTAACAACAATGATAAAAACAGCACGTGACAATCCAATAATAAAACAACTAAAAAACCTTATTTATAAAAAACAAACATACAAACAAACATACCATGCATAACTTGTAATGGCCTAGGGGGAAGGAATATCTTACTCTATTTAGCCACGTTTTATTTATTATTTATTTATTAATTGGATTTATATGCCGCTCCTCTCCGGAGACTTGGGCCAGCTTACAGCATATAAAGAACAATACAATACAATATCCTAAATCCAATTTTTGAAACTAAACTAATTAATCTAAATGCCCAATTTATTAAAAAAAACCCTGGTCAATCTCATTCTAACAAACAAACATACGTTACATTCATCAGCAGGGGCTAATGTCTAATGTCCCCAGGCCTATTGGCCCAAGTGGGTCTTCAAACTCCTGCAGAAGGCAAGAAGAATGGGGGCGGTACAAATCTCTGGGGGGAACTGGTTCCAGCAGGCCGGAGCCCCCACAAAGAAGGCTCTTCCCTTCGGTTCCACCAGGCAACATTGTCTAGTTGATGGGACCTGGAGAAGGCCGACTGTGGGACCTGACCGGCCGTTTGGACTCATGTGGCAGAAGGTAGTAGTCAGGTCCAATGTCATGTGGGGTTTACAAGGCTATGCGCATGCACAGAAGGCGCATGTGCGAGCAAAGCCCATGCACCGATGGGCTGTGCATGTGTGCAAAAGTGTCTCATGTTAGAAAATGCATTGTGCATGCTTACATTTGCAAACCTGTAGAGAAGGTAAGGGACTACCTTCCCTCTCTGATCAGCATCAATATTTTTGCAAGCTTTGGAACTTTTAACTGGGCAAAAAAAATTCTCTTTCTGCTTCTCTGCCATCCTTCCTCCTTCCTTTTAACCTTTCATTCCATACAAGGGCAAGTGCATGGATTAGGTCGGAAAGGAGTAAAAGAAGAAGAGAGACTGTTGTTTGGTTGTGTCATTGGCTTAGAGATTTCCTCCTGATCGAAGGAGAAAAACGTGCTGCTTTTTATCTTGAATTCGGAGAGCTTGTCGTGATTCTCACCCTCCTACCCACGTTCATTGCAGCAGTTGGCTTGACCTTCCCATTTTTGCTCACTTTGAATTTGAAAAAAAAAAATACAAGGAGATGAGAGCTCATCTCTTGACAAGCAGAGAAGAGATCTGATTATTCACCTATTTCAGTGTATTGTTATAGCGACAAGCTCCACTTTCTGCCAAGACCAATTTCTTTTGTGCTGCCTGTTCAAATGGCTGGTGAGCTGCTGTTTAATTTTCCTCCTTCCCCTCAGAATTGATAAAGGGTAACCCTCATTTATCTGTACAAATCTGTCTCCCTCTCCTTCTCCCTCACTCCCTCTTCCTCTCTCCCTCTCTCTTCTTCCTGTCTTTCTCTCTCCTTCCTCTTTCTCTCCTGCCTCTCTCTCTCCCTTTCTCTCCCTCTTTTTCTCCTTCTTTTTCCTGTCTCTTCTCTCTCTCTCCCTCTCCTCTCTCTTTCTCTGTCCCTCTGTCCCTTTCTCTTCTTTCTCGCCTCTATCTCTCTTTCTTTTCCCTTTTTCTCTCCCCATCTCTCCTCTCTTTCTCTCCTGCCTCTCTCTCCCTCTTTCTTTCTCTCTCCTCTCTCTTTCTCTGTCCCTCTGTCCCTTTCTCTTCTCCCTCGCCTATTTATCTGCCTTTCCTTTCCCTTTTTCTCTCCCCATCTCTCCTCTCTTTCTCTCCTGCCCCCCTCTCTCTCCCTCTTTCTTTCTCTCTCCTCTCACTTTCTCTGTCCCTCTGTCCCTCTCTCTTCTCCCTCGCCTCTTTATCTCTCTCTCCTTTCCCTTTTTCTCTCCCTATCTCTCCTCTCTTTCTCTCCTGCCCCCCCTCTCTCCCCCTCTCCCTCTTTCTTTCCCTCTCTTTTCACTGTACCTTTCTCTCCTCTCTCTCTGTCCCTCTCTCCCCTCTCCCCCTACCTCTCTCCATTAATGGGTGCTGCCCCCACTCATTACTGGAGCACCCATTCAGGGGGGGGGACACAGTGGGGGTAGTAAGTTTATGCACTATTTATTGAATACTTAATAGTTTTTGTATTGTCCTTTCTTCTCTAGTATCTTAGTACGATCCTTAATTACTTGTAAAATAGGAAATAATTAAATAGTATGTTTTTACCCATAAATGCTTTAACCATTTTAATCATTATCTAGAACTGAACTTTTACAGCAATTCAAGAAAATTGAGCTACTTGCCTAATCTGTTATCATACTGAACCTTGTGGGTTCAGTACAAAACCTTAAAAACCTACAAAGAAATTTTACTACCACACTGTGGGTGTGGCTTATTTTGTGGGTGCTGCTTGCTGGTCATGTGACTAGGTGAGAGTGGCTTGCTAGCCATATAACCATGTGGAGTGGCTTGACAATTATGTGACTGGGGGGGGTGGCTTAAAGGTCATGTGACTGGCTTAAAGGTGGCCCACTTGACGTCACAAATCCCAGAGCTGAAATATAGCCTTGGCTTTGGCACTTCAGACCTTTGGCACCGATCCATTCAGTGGGCCTCCTCGTTCTCACTGTCATGGGGTTGTCATAGCACTGCTTCTCATGGATTATAGATGTTTGCTTCTTTGGGATTGGTGCGCTCTGGCGGTGTAGTGATTCTGCAGCCTTATTTGATGATTCTGTGGCTCTGGCCTCGTCTAATGCTGTTTACATAGGTTTCTGCCAGGCGCCTCCACTGTAGCCAGATGTCTCGTACCCCACAAATAAGTTTATCTAGCAATACATCATGTAGATTGTGGAAATCACAGTGCATGGCCACTTTTCTCAGTGCCATGAGCAGGAGTGGGCAGCAGGCAGGACAAGGTGGAACACAGTTCCACCAGTGGAAATGAAGATGCATGCACAGTTCCAACTGATTGGCGGCTGTCACTTCCTGGATTACCAGTCTCGGCTCCGCTCTCCTTTTTCCCCCTGCTGCTACTGCTGCGTCTGTGCTCCTTGCTTTTTTCCTCTTTCCTCCTTCCTGGCCTCGGATGAGCTTCCCTCTCTCCTGCCCGCCTCCCCTACAGCCACACGTGGCCACCTCCCACTTGAGGTTCAAGCAGAATTCATGGGTGGAAGCGGCACTGGCAGCATTTATGCTTCTGGCAGCACCCGTTCGCCTAGCTCCCCAGCCTGAGGCGGGGGGGGGCTATCCAGGAAGGAGAACACAGGAAACGTGAAGCAAATTCTCACCCCAGCAAGCAACACTGGTAAGGTTGTAAGTCGAGGATTTAACAGTTCACTTGAACAATGATGATAGTTCAAGCCACTCCCACCTGGTCACATGGCCGCCAAGCCACTCCTACCCAGTAACATGACCATTAAGCCACACCCACAAAATAAGCCACACCGACAGTGTGGCAGTAAAAAAATTGGCTGCCCATTATTGGCCGTGAGGTACTGATTGATCGACTCCCCATTGCGTTGCAGCTGCTGGGGAATTTGTGGCAGCAAACCATCGTGGATGGTACTAGTGCATCAGGCATCTAGATAATGTTTTGCAATGTTTGCCAGGGAATCGTTTCCACTGCTGTTGGCTCGGCTAGTGATTCAGCTGTGTCGAAGAACTTATTTCCACAGTGGCTTAGGAACAAAGCTCACTTCCTGTTATTGATTAGACCCTGTAGGTTGTTTGCCTCTAAGGAGCGTCTGAGTCATGTAGTACCCCCAGTTCTCTTTGGGCGGCTCGAATGGAGTCGGCGGTTGAAAGGTGGACATGGCTTACTAGGTGGTTTGAATTTGCTACATAAAATGGCTGCTGTTTCCCACTGGACTGGATCTGGACACTGAATTGAGGTCTCTTCAGTATCCCATCCTTGTTGTCAAAGTTAAGTTCTGGTACTGAAGAGATTTGGAGACAGCAGTAACCAACAGCTCTTTATTGTATAGGAGTAAGACCCTGCAAAGGAACCAACTGGGAAGTTCTCTCTTTAAAAAGAGGGCTGCCGGCTGGTCCAACCAATCAGAGGTCTTTATTTTCCCAATTTGGAGAGCGGACCTTGGAGTAAACAGTTACACTTTAAGCCTTCATACATAACTCACTCACTCACTCACTCACTCACTCACTCACTCACTCACTCACTCTGTCCGTCCGTCCGTCCGTCCGTCCGTCCATCCATCCATCCATCCATCCATCTACCTACCATCTATCTATCTATCCTGTCTGTCTGTCTGTTTGTCCATCTGTCCGTCCATCCATCCATCTATCCAGGGATGTGCTGCTGCTCCGATTGTGGGGGATGCAGTGGGATAGCAAAAATGGAGTTCCACCCCAGAGCACCCAATTTGCACTGAAAGATGTTGAAAGAAAATGCAAGGCATCCTTCATAAGCCACGCCCACAGTGTTTTAGTAACATCTATCTATCTATCTATCTATCTATCTATCTATCTATCTATCTATCTATCTATCTATCTCAATCCATCCATCCATCCATCCATCCATCCATCCATCCATCCTATTTCTAGTCTAATTAAAGCATCATAACACTATTGTCTGTTAATGGCAAGGGATAATAATCTGAATCATTTAAATTTGTGCTGAATTATATTTTAAAAAGGGTTCCAGGTTCCCACACACACACACACACTTTTGTCTATTTCAATTTCCTTTTCACAATGTGATTCAACAATATGTATTAATGCAAAACCATCTGTACTTAATTAATCATCTCCGCCCCAACACAGTTATAATTGTCCTAGACAATTCTAAAAATATCATGCAAAATTAATTCTTCAAATAATGTGTGTGTGTGTGTGTGTGTGTGTGTGTGTTTGTATATACCCAGAGAAAGACACACAGGGACAAAGAAAGAGATATACAAACACATACACACATATGCAAACAGGTTAATTTAATCACAAATTCTCACCTAAAATGAGCACCACAAATCTGGAAACATGTATTGTTATTGTGCCACATGAAAACATATTTAGGTTTGTGATTTTTAGAAGAACATTGTGTTACTTACAATTTAAATGATGGAAGTGACAAATGTATATTAATTGGGTTTTTTCATGTTTAAACATATGCATTATTTGCATATGTTCCTTCTTTGTTTTCTCCCTCTTTCCCCCCCTCTCTCTTTCTCTCTCCTTCCTACTTCCTCCCTCCCTCCCTTCTTTCTTTCCTTCCTTTTCTATGTTAGACTTTCATAATTAAGATATTGCCTCTGGGGAAGAACAACTTAAGTCTAAGAAGCAGAAGACATAGAAGTTATCAGTGACTCATATTGGAGGAAAAACAATAAACAAGTAGACTTAGCAGATTAACAGAGTTGGAAGGGACTTTGTAGGTCATCTAGTCCAGCCCCATCTTAAGCAGGAGACACTACACAATTTCTGACAGATGGCAATCCAATTTCTTCTTGAAAGTCTCAAGTGTTGGAGTTCTCACAACCTCCAAAGGGAACTTCTGTTCCACTAGTTGACCATTGTCACTGTCACAAACGTTCGCCTTATTTCCAGGTTGAACCACTCCTTGATCAGTTTCCATCCATTATTCTTTGTCTGCAGTGAAGGGCTACCAAAATTTTTACTACCACATTGTAGGCATGGCTTATGCAGGATGCCCTACATTTTCTTTCAACACCTTTCAGTGCAAATTGCATGTGGGCATGCGCACAAAATGTGCCAACCGATGGGGAAGGTAATAGAACTCACCCCTGCCCCAGGAGGTGAGGGAAGGATACAATAATAAATATAATATGTTGGTTGTGACCTATAAAGCCCTTCATGGCATCCGACCAGAATATCTCCGGGACCGCCTTCTGCCGCACGAATCCCAGTGACCAGTTAGGTCCCACAGAGTTGGCCTTCTCCAGGTCCCGTCGACTAAACAATGTCATTTGGCGGGAACCAGGGGAAGAGCCTTCTCTGTGGCAGCCCCAGCCCTCTGGAACCAGCTCCCCCCAGAGATCAGAATTGCCCCCACCCTCCTCGCCTTTCGTAAGTTCCTTAAAACCCACCTCTGTCGTCAGGCATGGGGGAACTGAGATATCCTTTCCCCCTAGGCCTATACAATTTATACATGGTATGTTTGTGTGTGTGCTTGTTTGGTTTTTAATAAGGGTTTTTTTTAAAGTTATTTTAAATATTAGATTTGTTATATGCTGTTTTTATTATTGTTGTTAGCCGCCCCGAGTCTATGGAGAGGGGCAGCATACAAATCTAATAAATAAGTAAGTAAGTAAGTAAGTAAGTAAGTAAGTAAGTAAGTAAGTAAGTAAGTAAGTAAGTAAGTAAGTAAGTAAGTAAGTAAATAAGTAAATAAACGTATGTATGTTAGCTTTACTAGATAAATGGTCAAAGCAATGGAAACTGCAGTTTAATGTTTCCAAATGTAAAATAATGCACTTGGGGAAAAAGAATCCTCAATCTGAGTATTGCATTGGCAGTTCTGTGTTAGCAAAAACTTCAGAAGAGAAGGATTTAGGGGTAGTGATTTCTGACAGTCTCAAAATGGGTGAACAATGCGGTCAGGGAAACCAAGTAGAATGCTTGGCTGCATAGCTAGAGGTATAACAAGCAGGAAGAGGGAGATTGTGATCCCCTTATATAGAGCGCTGGTGAGACCACATTTGGGGTACTGTGTTCAGTTCTGGAGACCTCACCTACAAAAAGATATTGACAAAATTGAACGGGTCCAAAGACGGGCTACAAGAATGGTGGAAGGTCTTAAGCATAAAACCTATCAGGAAAGACTTCATGAAGTCAATCTGTATAGTCTTGAGGACAGAAGGAAAAGGGGGGACATGATCGAAACATTTAAATATGTTAAAGGGTTAAATAAGGTTCAGGAGGGAAGTGTTTTTAATAGGAAAGTGAACACAAGAACAAGGGGACACAATCTGAAGTTAGTTGGGGGAATGATCAAAGGCAACATGAGAAAATATTATTTCACTGAAAGAGTAGTAGATCCTTGGAACAAACTTCCAGCAGACGTGGTTGGTAAATCCACAGTAACTGAATTTAAACATGCCTGGGATAAACATATATCCATTGTAAGATAAAATACAGGAAATAGTATAAGGGCAGACTAGATGGACCACGAGGTCTTTTTCTGCCGTCAGTCTTCTATGTTTCTATGTACGTATGTACGTATGTACGTAGGTAGGTAGGTAGGTAGGTATGTATGTATGTATGTATGTATGTATAGCTAGAACAGGAGCTTTCAATTTCTGAAACCCAGCCCTGAAAACTAGCAAAGAACGTCTAGCATCTCTTTTGCTGGTGGTACTTTCTTGAGGGCGAAACTCTGAAGCATGCATAATGTGCATCTTAAAATAAAAAGGGGGCGAGGGGAGGAGGAAAGGACAAGACTAAGTTCTAAGGCAATTTACATCCTCATGCAGTCTTAAGTGGCAGTAATTTTGTTTCCAGTGCGATGCATCCTATGAAAGAATTTCCTTTTCGTTTGTGTTTTTGTGTTCTTGGAGGTAAATGGAAATTGCCAGGTCTCTCTTGTGCAGCTGCTTGGCTTTCCTTGAGGGTGCTGTTTGCTAGGCTACACACATTACTTCTATAATGTTTACACACACAAGCACACACACACACACACACAATCTTAGCTGCCATTTTTTTCATACAGATAGGCAATCAGTGGTGGGATTTAGCCGGTTCAGAGAACTGGTAATGGTGATTGTGGGAGGCTCTACCCACCTGGCAAGATGTAACATACGAGCACTGCACATGCACAGAAGATCATGCTCATATTTGTGAACTGGTAGGGAAGGTAAGTGAATTCCACCTCTGCGCATGTGCAGAAGGCCATGTTCATATATGTGAACTGGTGCTGCTACTGTTGTTGATAATAATAATAATAATAATAATAATAATAATAATAATAACAACAACAACAACAACAACAACAACAATATAAAAAGAGATCACTATATGCTGGATTTCATATTTTATCACCAGTCGGGTGCTTCCCAAGCACCTAGGACTGTGTGATGTAACAACAACAACAACAACAACAACAACAACAACAACAATAATTTGTATAACGCCTCTCTCCGAGGACTCGGAGCGACTGACAACAGCAATAATAATAATACAATACAATACAAACCCAATACTAAGAAAACTAAATTAAAAACGTGATAGATAAATCCATACGTGGTAGATAAATCCACAGTAACTGAATTTAAACATGCCTGGGATAAACATATATCCATCCTAAGATAAAATACAGAAAATAGTATAAGGGCAGATTAGATGGGCCATGAGGTCTTTTTCTGCCGTCAGACTTCTATGTTTCTAAACCCATTACAATTACAAAACAATCAATTTTACACGATCACGCCACTCTCAGATGCTAAAGTCAGAAGGGTGGGGGAGAGAATTAATCCCCCCATGCGGAAGGCAAGGAGGGTGGGGGCAATTCGAATATCCCAGGGGGAGTTGATTCCAGAGGGCTGGGGCCGCCACAGAGAAGGCTCTTCCCCTAGGTCCCGCCAGACAACATTGTTTAGTCGATGGGACCCGGAGAAGGTCAACTCTGTGTGATCTAATTGACCGCTGGGATTCATGCGGCAGAAGGCGGTCCCACAGGTATTCTGGTCTGATACCATGTAGGGCTTTATAGGTCATTACCAACCAGAGCCGGCTTCCCTGGAGCAGTGGGAGGCTAAAAATGCCCTCCCCCATCCCCCTGGTGGCTCTCTGGAAGCCAAAAATGGCCTCCTAGAGCCTCTGTGTGAGCCAAAAATCAACTGGCCAGCACACAAATGCACATAGGAGCTGAACTAGGGCAACGGCTCGTGTTCCAGCCAATATGGCTCCACGTGCAACCTGTGGCACCTGTGTCGTAGGTTCGCCATTGCTGTGCTATCCTATACCGTTAGGTTATTTTTATTGGTAGCTTCCGGATTGGAGTATAACAAAGACCGAATAAGACATCGGCAGGGTAGGAAACCAGAATCACATTATGTGGTGAGACCACAGGCTATAACATTGGTGAAACATAGGACAAACAATAATAATAGATCTCTGCTGTACCTGTCCATGGAGGGGTGAAATGCTACCAGTTCAGCCCGGTTTGGGTGTACCGGTAGCATCGGCTGGTGGTGGTTCAGAGAACCAGTAGCGGTAGCAACACCAGGATCTGCTCACCCACCTGGACGTCACCATTTTCTTTTTTAAAAAATGTTCTGCACATGCACAAAGACTTCTATGCATGCACAGAGGGTGAAAAGGTATGCACAACAGCATCTAGGATGCTTGGCTACATAGCTAGAGGTATAACAAGCAGGAAGAGGGAGATTGTGATCCCGCTATATAGAGTGCTGGTGAGACCACATTTAGAATACTGTGTTCAGTTCTGGAGACCTCACCTACAAAAAGATATTGACAAAATTGAACGGGTCCAAAGACGGGCTACAAGAATGGTGGAAGGTCTTAAGCATAAAACATATCAGGAAAGACTTCATGAACTCAATCTGTATAGTCTGGAGGACAGAAGGGAAAGGGGGGACATGATCGAAACATTTAAATATGTTAAAGGGTTAAATAAGTTTCAGGAGGGAAGTGTTTTTAATAGGAAAGTGAACACAAGAACAAGGGGACACAATCTGAGGTTAGTTGGGGGAAAGATCAAAAGCATCATGAGAAAATATTATTTTACTGAAAGAGTAGTAGATGCTTGGAACAAACTTCCAGCAGACGTGGTTGGTAAATCCACAGTAACTGAATTTAAACATGCCTGGGATAAACATATAACCATCCTAAGATAAAATACAAGAAATAGTATAAGGGCAGACTAGATGGACCATGAGGTCTTTTTCTGCCATCAGTCTTCTATGTTTCTAACAGTGGTGAGTGCAAAGTGGGCGCTTCCGAACCGGTAATGAAGGTAAGTAGATTTCACCGCTGTGTCCATGCATTTGACTACCTAGCTTGTTTCAGAGTTCATTTTGCTTGGAATGCAGTCTGTCCCACCGTATTCATGTTCTCTTTCCCTTCGCTGTGATATTTCTGTCCTTTGGTATTTTTCATAGTTTGACATGTGACAGGAATGGTTCTATTAACTATAGTTATGTGCTGAGCTTGTGGTTTATTCTTTTTTTTTTTTTAACAAGGATGTTGTCGCTGGTTTCTTTCTCCTCTTTTCATACTGGAATGTGCCCTTTACTGACTTGGCCCGAGCTGTCATCGAGAATAATTTCTTCTCTCTAAATCCTGTCCTTGTTTTGTGCAAAATTAGCACAATCCGACTGCCACAGGCTAACCTGGAAAACAGTTCCAGACTTGTGTGCAAGGCTTGTTTAGTGCAAATTTGCCTCTCTGGCAGGTCACATCATAAACAAAATAACTACGGCTCAAGTTTTTCATTGCAATCATCTGCAAAAAATAGCCGAATTATATAGGAATGCATTTAATAAGACTGCATTAATTGCAGCTGGTAATCTCCCCCAAACCTAAAACATTCCTATGCTGTGTTGACAGAGGGATAGTTCAAGATCACAAGAAGTGATCTTCCAATCCTGGAAGAAAGAAACCTCCCCACCAACACACAGATTATAAATAAAACACTGGAAGTGGCGGAAATGAACAGGTTAACCATGAGAATAAGAGAAAGAAGACACTGACTACTACAAAGTATGGGATAAATGGTATATTTGGATAGACAAATAGAAGAAAAATGAACCAACTACACTGCATAGAAGTGACCTTAAGGCGAATACAGTGATCCCCCGGTTATTGCGTCCCCAACCATTGCGAACAGGGTAATTCGCGATTTTTCAACCCGGAAGTCAAAACACCATCTACGCATGCGTGCCCTTTTTTCTATGGGCACGCATGCGTAGATGGCACCCGGCAGATCAGCTGCTGGGCGGCTTCCCTGGGTCTTCCCCCTCTTGCTGGCGGGAGGGCGAGCAGCGGGCATCAGCAAGGAGTTTCCCCACCGCCCACGCAAACTCCTCGCTGCCGCCCGCCCTTCGCCTGCCCACACCGTTCATTCTCGCCGCTTTGGAGCTGAGTCCTGAAGCGAATTCGCTTCAGGACTCAGCTCCAAAGCGGCGAGAGCGAGCGCGGACAAGTCGTTCGCTGGCACTAGCTCTCGCCTGCCTGCCCGCTAGCGAGGAGCCGCCTGCCTGCCCGCTAGCGAGGAGCCGAAGATTGGGGGCAGCGTGGCTGTTTTAAAACGTCCCCGCCGACATGGGGAGCTCGCTAGCACACCCCCAAACCCAGGTTGGGGGTTCGGGGGTGTGCTAGCGAGTCCCCCATGTCGGCGGGGACGTTTTAAAACACATGCGCCGCTTTCCAATGAGTCCCGAAGACAAACGTCAAACTTTCCCGTTTGTCTTCGGGACTCATTGGAAAGCGGTGCTTTCCAATGAGTCCCGAAGATGTGTTTTAAAATGTCCCCGCCAACATGGGGGGCTCGCTAGCACCCCCCCAAACCCGGGTTGGGGGTTCGGGAGGGTGCTAGCGAGCCCCCCATGTCGGCGGGGGACGTTTTAAAACACACGCGCCACCCCCAATCTTCGGCTCCTCGCTAGCGCTGCGGAAGTAAAAACACCATCTGCACATGCGCAGATGGTGTTTTTACTTCCGCAGCGCTACTTCGCGAAATCCCGCTTGTTGCGGGGGGTCCTGGAACGGAACCCTCGCAACGAGCGGGGGGATCACTGTACAGTGTTCCCTCAATTTTCACGGGGGATGCGTTCTGAGACCGCCCGCAAAAGTCAAATAGAATAGAATAGAATAGAATTTTCATTGGCCAAGTGTGATTGGACACACAAGGAATTTGTCTTGGTGCATATGCTCTCAGCGTACATAAAATAAAATATACATTTGTCAAGAATCATGTGGTACAACACTTAATGATTGTCATAAGGATCAAATAAGCAATGAAGAAGCAATATTAATAAAAATCTTAGGATATAAGCAACAACTTACAGTCATACAGTCAACATGGGAGGAAATGGGTGAAAGGAATGATGAGAAAAACTAGTAGAATAGAAGTGCGGATTTAGTAGAAAGTCTGACAGTGTTGAGGGAATTATTTGTTTAGTAGAGTGATGCCGTTTGGAAAAAAACTGTTCTTGTGTCTAGTTGTCTTGGTGTGCAGTGCTCTGTAGCGACGTATTGAGGGTAGGAGTTGAAACAATTTGTGTCCAGGATGTGAGGGGTCAGTAAATATTTTCCCCACCCTCTTTTTGACTCGTGCAGTATACAGGTCCTCAATGGAAGGCAGGTTGGCAGCAATTGTTTTTTCCGTGAAGTAGAGATGCGGAAGTAAATACACTATTTTTGGCTATGAACAGTATCACAAGCCTTCCCTTAACACTTTAAACCCCCAAATTACAATTTCCCATTTCCTTAGCAACCATTTAGATTATTACTCACTATGTTTATTTAATAAAGTTTATTAAAAAAATATTTATTAAAGGCAGATGAAAGTTTGGCGATGACATATGATGTCATCAGGCACAAAAAACTGTGGTATAGAGGAAAAACCCGCAAAGTATTTTTTAATTAATATTTTTGAAAAACCGTGGTATAGACTTTCCATGAAGTTCGAACCCGCGAAAATCGAGGGAACACTGTACATAGGAACAGGAAAATTGGTATAGATGAAAACACTTAGTATACAAAAGTGAAAGATAGTAAATGTGTTAAATAATTATAGTATGTTTTACTGAATGGCAATAATGTATTATTAAAGTGATAGATATATAATACAGCAAAAATGAGAATGTAACCAAGCTAAATGATATGAATAATTGCATGAAATATTGCTGGAGAGACGGAGTAACGACACGGACACAAGAGCTGGATTTAAACTGGGTCATTTTTATTAACATAAATTTGCATAATTTATTCATTAAATTTGCATAAATTAGCATAATCAACTATGACCCGGAAATGGACCTGCAGGGTCAAACAAATACTTCCGGGGCGGAAATGACGTTATGACAAAAAACTTCCTGGGCAACTCATAGGCGTATCTCGATGCAAGTCCAGGTGAGGGACCAGTCCATCACCTGCGACCCTGCCATGCTTTGCATGAGGGGGGTCCCACTGGCTACCCCGAATCTGGGAATTAAAGGTGCAGGACCCAAAGACAGGTTCCCCCCAGCTGCTCAGGCAGGCACTCCCTCCATGAGCTTGCGGAGAACCTGTCAATCATCCCCAAAGATGCCCAAGGGAGAACGCGCGGTTGCTAAACCACCCCAGTTTTCCGCCCCTAACCTGCCTACCCAAATGACCAAAGGTAAGCCAATTAACCTAATAAATGCAAGCACCCCCTAACCGCACATCCATCTCCTCAGTGTGGAATGGGCGAAAAAACAGCCCGGCTAAGAGGCAGAACTGCAAAAAATTCCCATTCGGCCCCCTAATGGCGACCCCTAAGCACACTGCAAAATAGGGAGGGCGGGCGGGTGTCTGCTCGTGGCTTGCTGTCCGGGCGAAAAGGAAGAGCCCCGGGCCTGCTCGCCCTTATATAGGGCAAGCAGGCCCCGCCCGGACCAATCAGCAGCCGGGCCAGACAGGCCCGAACTCCCGAGCGAAGTCTCATCTCACGAGACTTCGCTCGGGATTCAAGATGGCGGCCGCCATGAGGGTCCGGTGTCTCCCGGTCCCTCCAGCAAAGCCTGCTGCCGGGTAAGTCCGGTGCTGCAATTCTTTGAAAAGGAAAAAAAAAGATATAAATAAGAACTTGACAGCCAAGAGAGAAAAAGAGCTTTCTCTCCTATTTTTAACTAAGTGAATTTTTATATGTTTTTATACTTTTCTTTTTTCTTTCTTCTCTTTCTTTGTTGGTTGTAGCCATGTTTATCCTCTTTGATTCATATGCACATTTGTAAATGCAAGGCTTGCTTGCGTTTAACTAATAAAAATATTTAATATTTAATAATAATAATAAAAAAGATCACAAGAAGTGATAGAGCTGCAACAGGGAGGCCGAATCAGGAATACTGCATCTAAGAGCCAGGATGGCACAGCAGGTAGAGTGCTGCACTGCAGGCCACTGAAGCTGACTGTAGATCTCTAGGTCAGCGGTTCAAATCTCACCACCGGTGTTCAAGGTTGACTCAGCCTTCCATCCTTCCGAGATGGGTAAAATGAGGACCCAGATTGTGGGGTCAATATGCTGGCTCTGTTAATAAGTGCTAATGCTAACATATTGTAAGCCACCCTGAGGCTAAGGAGAAAGGCGGCATAAAAATGGAATAAATAAATAATTAATTCTGGGCAACCACAATATGAAAAAGATGCTGAGATCTTAGAAAGAATGCATAGAAGAGCCACAAAGTTTTTTTAAGGGGTTTGGAGGCAGAACCGTACAACAGACGGTTAAAGACATTAAGTATGCCTAGTCCAGCATAGGGGTGACATGATAGAAGTCTTCCTATCAGGGGTGGGTTCTAACCGCTGTCGGTTCACTTCTTCCCGTGCTGTGTGGATGTGCGCACACAGTGCGGGCTTACAAATGTGCAGTGCCAGAAACTCAGCTTCTTCACATGCACAGAAGCAAAAAAAACCCCTGCTTCTGCATATGTTCAGAAGCCAAAAACAAGATGGTGGGGGCCACAGACCAGCAAAGAAGATTGTTTGAAAATGATAGATCATGCAAAATGCAGCTACTTGAGTGGTCATGGGCCTTCCTAGGTATGCCCATGTCTCTCTAACACTCCGCAGACTGTATTGGCTGCCAAATGGTTTCCAGATGCAATTCAAAGTGTTGGTTATGACTTATAAACATAGAAACATAGAAACATAGAAGACTGACGGCAGAAAAAGACCTCATGGTCCATCTAGTCTGCCCTTATACTATTTCCTGTATTTTATCTTACAATGGATATATGTTTATCCCAGGCATGTTTAAATTCAGTTACTGAGGATTTACCAACCACGTCTGCTGGAAGTTTGTTCCAAGGATCTACTACTCTTTCAGTAAAATAACATTTTCTCACGTTGCTTTATAAAGTCCTATATGGCATCGGACCAGATTACCTCCAGGATTGCCTGCTGCCACATGAATCCCAGCAACCAGTTAGGTCCCTCAGAGTCGGCCTTCTCCAGGTCCTGTCAACTAGACAATGTCATTTGGCGGGCCTTAGAGGAAGAGCCTTCTCTGTGGGGGCTCCGATTCTTTCTAATCAGCTCCCCCCCAGAGATTTGTACTGCTGCCACCCTCCTCAAAAGTCTGAAGACTCATCTGTGCTCCAGGTTGGGGCCATTATATTCCAGCCCCCTGACTGATGAATGAAATGTATGTTCTTCTGTTTGAATGGGAATGATTGATGTTTAAGTAACTGAAGTTTTAGACTAGTTTATTTATTTATTAATTGGATTTGTAGGCGGCCCCTCTCCATAATGGTAGGAAAAAGTAAGAGGAGCCCATTGCTTACCTACACGCATCTCAATAAAATAATTAGGAAGGGTGTGTTTGCCTCTAATCATTACTAATCCAATAAATACAAATCCAATAAATAATAATAATAATAATAATAATAATAATAATAATAATAATAATAATACATTGCTGGAATGTATTTCTATATAAATCATCAGTGCCTGGTGCTTGCTATTTACCATTTAAGAAAGCACCTGGTATTGCATAACCTTGTAATAAGCACTTGGAAGCTGTGTGTTTGTGTGTTTGTGCATGTGTGTGTGTGTGTGTGTCACTCATTCTGCTATTTGAGCTCCCTGTTGAGAAGCAATTGAGAAAAAGAAAGAATCAGAGTTAGCAATTCTGGCTAGGATGGAGCAGTCTGCACAGAATATTCCCCTGAGGATATCCTTTAAAAAAATGTTTCCATTTACTTGTTTGAAAGGAAAGCAAGTATCACAAAACTATTCCAGAGCTTTTCCCCTCTGAAGAATGTAGACCAGCATTTCAATTAGAAAGTGAAATGCTGTGGAGATTGGCTACGGAAATTCTCATATCTTGGAATTCTAAGGCTGGTTAAGAAGGCTGTGAAGGGGTCAAGTTGGAGGAAAAGATGAGAGGAGGTGGTTTTGTTTGGAATAATAGATGATTTATTATCACGGCAGTCATAGAACTGAATTATGTTCCCTTCCTGGGTCTTCGTTATTTGTTTGTTTCTTGAAAGGCCTTTTGGCATGAGAGGTCGAAGAGTCAAAGTGTTGAAATCTCTAAGAATCTCTGCAGGTGAAGTTGCCACCACAGAAAAAAGAAAAAGAAAAAAATGCATTTACAGTGTTACCTCTACCTACTTACAAACTTTTCCAGATAAGAACCAGGTGTTCAAGATTTTTTTGCCTCTTCTCAAGAACCATTTTCCAGTTACAAACCCGAGCCTCCGACACTGTAACCAGAAAAGGCAGGGAGAAGCCTCTGTGGTGCCTCTCTAGGAATCTCCTGGGAGGAAACCAGGCCGGAAAAGGTGGTGAGAAGCCTCTGTGGGGCCTCAATAGGAATCTCTTGGAAGAAAACAGGGCCAAAAAAGGCAGGAGAAACCTCCATGGGGCCTCTCTAGGAATCGCCTAGGAGGAAACAGGGCCAGAAAAGGCAGGGAGAAGCCTCCGTGGGGCCTCTCTAGGAATCTCCTGGGAGGAAACAAGGCCTCCACCCTCCCTGAATTTTCCCCAATCACACATGTGATTTGCTTTTTCATTGATTTCTATGGGGAAAATTGCTTATTCTTACAAACTTTTCTACTTAAGAACCTGGTCATGGAACAAATTAAGTTCGTAAGTAGAGGTACCACTGTATCTTGTCAACTGATTGTTGAATTCAGTTTTTTTTCCAGTTAAAAATAAAATAAAATTAGAACAATAGAAAATAACTGAATACACTTGTGTGTTGTTGAGAATTGCATTTCAACACTTCTGCATAGGCGTAGTAATGGTGCTATTAAATTATTTCTCTGACCCCCCCCCCATATCCCAGAGAAATATTGCTCTTTATCATGCATTTTACTTTATTTTGACTTTTTATTTTAAAAAAAATATAATAATCTGAACAGAAACTATGTTCCACATGAACAGTTCTGCTGTTATACATAATTCAGCACACCCAGAATGTGCTTGCTGGAAATCTATAGCTTGTGATAGAAAAACTTGCTGGTTTTAGTAAAAAAGCACAGCAGAAAATAAGTCCAAGAAAATAAGACAGATTCATGCCTTTGCTAATGGATGTTTGATAGTTTATTAAATTTCTATGCTGTCTGTCTCGTTGAGGTGACGGTTGGGATGGGTGCTGAATTTCTATTTAAACAAAAATTTGAAGGAAGAGGTAAGAGGCCCTTTCCATACAAAACAGCTGAGAAATTTCCTGAGAGTTAAGTGTTTCAAGGAAAATTCTCCTTTGGAAGGGTTCTAAATTATACTTTACTTTTGAAAGCTTTTTTTTTCTTGGTAAACTTTGAAACCAATATGGACAGACTCATCACCTTTAGGTTTGCTGTACAGAAAGATTGCAGTGCATTCTAACCTGTTCTATTTTCTCACTTCACTTGTTCTATAGTTTTTAATCCCACCAACAAATAAAGGGAAAAGAGATGGAGGGAGGGGAGTGAGGGAGGGAAGGAAGGAGGGAAGGAAGGGAGGAAGGGAGGGAGGAAGGAAGGAAGGAAGGAAGGAAGGAAAATGTGTCAATAATGCAATTATGGGTATGAGCACCCGAGCAAAAAGACTCGTCATCACAACTTCTGGAGGGAAGTCGTTCCACAGACTAATGGTTCTCACTGTCAGGAAATTTCTCCTTAGTTCTAGGTTGATTCTCTCCTTGATTAGTTTCCACTTCTTGTTCTACCCTCAGGTGCTTTGGAGAATAGTTTGACTCTCTCTTGTTTGTGGCAACCCCTGAGATATTGGAACACTGCTAATGTCTCCCCTCATTTCTTTTAATTAAACTAGACATACCCAGTTCCTGCAGCCTTTCTTCATATGTTTTAGCCTCCAGGCCCCTAATCATCTATTTTAATATACATTGTGTCCATATTTTAAATCCTCCTGTCTGCCCAAAGTTGAATTAATGAAATGGAAAGCCATATACAGTGTTCCCTCGATTTTTGCGGGGGATGCGTTCTGAGACCGCCCGCGAAAGTCGAATTTCCACGAAGTAGAGATGCAGAAGTAAATACAGTGTTCCCTCGATTTTCACAGGGGATGAGTTCCGAGACCGCCCACGAAAGTTGAATTTCTGTGAAGTAGAGATGCAGAAGTAAATACACTATTTTTGGCTATGAACAGTATCACAAGCCTTCCCTTAACACTTTAAACCCCTAAACTGCAATTTCTCATTCCCTTAGCAACCATGTTTATTTATTAAAGTTTATTTAAAAAAAAATTATTAAAGGCGGACGAAGGTTTGGCGATGACATATGATGTCATCGGGCGGGAAAAACCGTGGTATAGGGGGGAAAACAGCTAAATATTTTTTAATTAATATTTTTGAAAAACCGTGGTATAGCCGTTTTGCGAAGTTCGAACCCGCGAAAATCGAGGGACCACTGTAAATCGAAATAAATAAATACCTTTGAAATCCCCATTCACTTTGCTTTGAGGCAGGAATTATTATTATTATTATTATTATTATTATTATTATTATTGTTGTTGTTGTTGTTGTTGTTGTTGTTTTGTTGTTGTTGTTGTTGTTGTTGTTATTATTATTATTATTATTATTATTATTATTATTATTATTATTGGAATCAGAACAGGCATAGCCCTAATTAATCTGACAGATTGTTTGCTCCTTTCTTTGATGGGAATTTGTGTCTCTTCTACAAGAATATTTATCATTTGTTAATCTGGATCAACGTTGGTGAAAGCATCAGGTTCCCTTACTCAGCTGTGAAGTTCCATACCTCAAGAATCAATTTCCCAGTAACACAGATATAGAGAGACCCCAAACATCTGATGGGATTTGTACATCCCTGTTATAAATTAGGGGGATAGCTCTATTATTGCTTGCTTATATCAGGTCTGTATTTTAAGATGGGTTTGCTAAAGCGGCAATGTGAAAAAGTCTGGTTAATTAATCTGTCCCATTTTATTGTTGCCTTTGATTAAGTGTTGTAGAAGATCTGCATTCTTGTTTTTCCTTCAATAAAAGAGGGTCCTCTGGCACTGATTATAATTTTCGTCTTTTCAATGCATCTGCCTGGACCCAGCAGGAAACTCATAGCTTTCAGACATATGAATAGAATAGAATTTTATTGGCCAAGTGTGATTAGACACACAAGGAATTTGTCTTGGTGCATATGCTCTCAGCGTACATAAAATAAAATATACATTTGTCAAGAATCATGTGGTACAACACTTAATGATTGTCATAGGGGTCAAATAAGCAATGAAGAAGCAATATTGATGAAAATCTTAGGATATAAGCAACAAGTTACAGTCATACAGTCGACATGGGAGGAAATGGGTGATAGGAATGATGAGAAAAACTAGTAGAATAGAAGTGCAGATTTAGTAGAAAGTCTGACAGTGTTGAGGGAATTATTTGTTTAGTAGAGTGATGGCGTTCAGGAAAAAAAACCTATGTGTTTGTTTGTGTGTTTGTGTGTATGTGTGTGTGTATAACCCACCTATGTCGTCAGGCATGGGGAAACTGACATTCCCCCAGTTGTTCCATTTTATGTATGGTTTGTTTGGATTGTATGACTTTTTTTAATAAGAGTTTTTTAAATTGTTTTTTAATATTGGATTTGTATCTCATGTATTACTTGTTGTGAGCCGCTCCGAGACTTCGGAGAGGGGCGGCATACAAGTCTAATAAATAATAATAATAATAATAATAATAATAATAACAACAACAACAACAACAACAACATATTTTTGCTGATAATGAAAAGGATGTGAGACTAGTATAGATCTATTTTAAGCACTGACGGGCAGCAGCCGATGCTTCTAGGTGCACAGGTCTGGTAGGAAAATCCCGTATGTATGTATGTATGTATGTATGTATGTATGTATGTATGTATGTATGTAACATATTTTTGCTGATAATGAAAAGGAAGGGAGACTACTATAGAGCTATTTCAGGCTTATTTGCCTTCATTGGGTAGCCACACCCTTACTGGGGTTTGAACGTGGCGCCTCTGCCTTGTAAGACAGAGGCCTTAGCCTTTAGACTACAGGCTCATTTCCTGTATCAGCTTGTACCAGGGAAGGGTTATGTGTGTGGGGGGAAAAAGAGCTGTGACGTTCCTTCAATATTCCAGGGTGACTCAACAAACTAAACAAACAAACAAACAAACAATCACTTATATGTATTTGTGTGTGTGTGTTTTTGTGTTTGTGTGTCTATATCTATCTATCTATCTATCTATCTATCTATCTATCTATCCATCTCTCCCTCTCTCCCTCTCTCCCTCTCTCCCTCTCTCCCTCTCTCCCTCTCCCCCTCTCCCCCTCTCCCCATCTCCCCATCTCCCCATCTCCCCATCTCCCCATCTCCCCATCTACCCCTCTACCCCTCTACCCCTCTCTCCCTCTCTCCCTCTCTCCCTCTCCCCATCTACCCATCTACCCATCTCCCCATCTACCCCTCTACCCCTCTACCCCTCTCTCCCTCTCTCCCTCTCTCCCTCTCCCCATCTACCCATCTACCCATCTACCCATCTACCCATCTACCCATCTACCCATCTACCCATCTACCCATCTACCCATCTACCCATCTACCCATCTACCCATCTACCCATCTACCCATCTACCCATCTACCCATCTACCCATCTACCCATCTACCCATCTACCCATCTACCCATCTACCCATCTACCCATCTACCCATCTACCCATCTACCCATCTATCTATCTATCTATCTATCTATCTATCTATCTATCTATCTATCTATCTATCTATCTATCTATCTATCTATCTATCCCAACTTCCGATCCATTTTGTTGCACAAAGGAAGTGTAAAAAAGAAGCCCACAGAAAACTCATATCTGGCCTATTTGCTAAAGTAGATGTCATTCATCAGAATATTTTGTGCGTAGGTGTGCATGTGTTTCATTCCTAAAGTTAGTGAATAGGAACAATATGGAAGAGAAAAAGGTGATCAGAAATCTTGTAGATGATGCACCAAGAATATTGTGCATTTATTTGATTATAGAAATATTTGAGATGCTGCTGTTAGCAGGGGCTCCCCACTGTGCAGAGTAATGTTCTTAACACTTTTTTTGGTTTGGTGTTGTTGTTGTTGAGAGGAGCATATGAGCTTTTATCTATTATTATATCTGAATATTTCATATCTGGGAGCAGAAAGGTGGAATAACAGGAGCTTTCCATTATTATATTAGCTACTACCACTAAATCAAGATGTGCAAAACAGATTTGCATATTTCTGAAAAGGATCTGGATTTTTTCTTAAGGGATGAATGGATTGAGGGCAGCACGCTATTAAAACCAGTACAATGCCTACAAATAATAGCAAACCAAAAGTAATGGAGAAGTGCATACAACCCGAGGGCGCACTTCTTATCCATAGAAATGTAGAAGATTGACAGCAGATAAAGACCTCCTGGTCCATCTAGTCTGCCCTTATACTATTTCCTGTATTTTATCTTAGGATGGATATATGTTTATCCCAGGCATGTTTAAATTCAGTGACTGTGGATTTACCAACCACATCTGCTGGAAGTTTACTTTTAGTAAAATAATATTTTCTCATGTTGCTTCTGATCTTTCCCCCAACTAACCTCAGATTGTGCCCCCTTGTTCTTGTGTTCACTTTCCTCTTAAAAACACTTCTCTCCTGAACCTTATTTAACCCTTTAACATATTTAAATGTTTCGATCATGCCCCCCCTTTCCCTTCTGTCCTCCAGACTATACAGTCCATCAATATGTTTTGGGATGGGAGGGGGGGTGAGGCCACATTTTTAAAGAACTGGGATGGCACAGTGGTTAGAGTGCAGCACTGCAGGCTGCTTCAGCTAACTGCTAGCTGCATTTCAGCAGTTCAAATCTCACCACCGGCTCACGGTTGACTCAGCCTTCCATCCTTCCGAGGTGGGTAAAATGAGGACCCGGATTGTTGGGGGAGATATGCTGATTCTGTAAACTGCTTAGAGAGGGACGTAAAAGCACTATGAAGTGGTATAGACGTCTAATTGCTATTCCTACTAAACAATGTCACTTGCTGATAGAAGCTCAAACTGAAGTGAGGCTGAGGTGGTATTCACTAGACATTTTAATCTAGGTGTTGATAAAATTAGAGGGGAAATTTTTCATGGCCCCATCGGATCCAGGTTTGGAAGAGGAGGCGGCGGAGGAGTTGAAACTGGGACTGTCCGAAGGGGACAGACAGTTGGTAATGACTTATAAAGCCCTACATGGCATCGGGCCAGAATACTTTCAGGACTGTCTTCTGCTGCATGAATCCCAGTGGCCGATAAGGTCCCATAGAGTTGGCCTTCTCCGGGTCCCGTCAACTAAACAATGTCATCTGGCAGGCCTCAGGAGAAGAGCCTTCTCTTTGGCAGCCCCAGCCCTCTGGAATCAACTCCCCCTGGAGATCAGAACCACCCCACCCTCCTTGCCTTTCGCAAGTTACTCAAAAAACACTTTTGTCACCAGGCATGGGGTAACTGAGCTACCCCTAGTCTATTATAGTTTTGTGTATGGTATGACTGAGCTCTATGGTTTTAATGTTATAGATTTTAGATTTGTTTGTTTGTTTGTTCGTTCGTTCTTTCTTTCGTTCGTTCGTTCGTTCGTTCGTTCGTTCATTCATTCATTCATTCATTCATTCATTTATTAGATTTGTATGCCGGTCCTCTCCGTAGACTCGGGGCGGCTAACAACAATAATAAAACAACATATGACAAATCTAATATTTAAAATAACTAAAAACCCTTATTAAAAACCAACATATACACAAACATACCATGCATAAATTGTATCGGCCTGGGGGGAAAGGAATATCTCAATTCCCCCATGCCTGACGACAGAGGTGGGTTTTAAGGAGCTTACGAAAGGCAAGGAGGGTGGGGGCAATTCTAATCTCTGGGGGGAACTGGTTCCAGAGGGTTGGGGCCGCCACAGAGAAGGCTCTTCCCCTGGGTCCCGCCAATTAACATTGTTTAGTCAATGGGACCCGGAGAAGGCCAACTCTGTGAGGCCTAACTGGTCGCTGGGATTCGTGCGGCAGGAGGCTTGTTCTTTTAATGTATAGGATTTAGTATATTGTGAGCCGACCTGAGTCCTTGGAGAGGGGTGGCATACAAATCTAATGAATAAATAAATTAAATAAATAAATGGTAACGTTTCGCTTGAAATATTTGAAGAGGCCAGAGAAAGAGGATGATGCTGGCTCAGGACCTGGGATGAATTGGTCCCGGTTCCCTTGAGCCTGTTGGTCAAGAGAGAGCCAGTTGCGAAGGGAGCATGACAGTGATGGGCTGCTGCTTACGTGGACCGGTTTGCAGCTCCAGTTGGGAAAATGGGACCTATGTATGCAGCTGCACATCCCTAACATCCCTGCGCACACCCCCGCACAAGATTTGGCTCCCAAATCTTACACGAGTGAGATGTTGGCAAATTTTGCTGATTTTTTTTTGCTTTTGCACATGTGTGGAAGCAAAAATATCGTCAAAATCACCAAAATCTCACTTGCACATGCGTCCTCATGTGAGATTGCACTTGTTGAGCATGCACAACAAGTGCTGACGGATGCCCGTGCATGTGCCAGATGTACCTGGTAGCCAGTGATGGGCTACCAAAATTTTTACTACCACATTGTGGGCGTGGCTTATGCATTTTGTTTCAGCATCTTTCAGTGCAAATTGGGTGCTCTGGGATGGAGCTCCAAATTTTGCTACCGAAAATTGCGTTCCTGACCGTTCCCGTAGGAGCCCATCACTGCCGGTAGCATAGAAGACAAGCAGCCCTTCATTGGAGCACAAGGCTCCATCCACCCACCCGGATGCCACCATTTGGATTCTTTTGCACTCTGCACATGCACAGAATGCTTTGTGCATGCACGGAGGGTAAAAGAACCCAAATGGTGGTATCCAGGCATCTGCTCCCTTCACAACCGGCTTTCTGATGACTGAGAGGCACAAGCGAACCGAGAGCATTTGTCCCCTGTCCAGGACCCTATGATGTTGGTGGAAGTATTTGACTGGACAGTGCCCTGCCTGCCCTTATAGACACAGAGGAGGATCAGCTGCAAACAGACAGTGATGTTGAGAGACAGCAAATCCCCTCTAATGAGGGACACCGGTCTTCCCCACTTGATCTGAGGGCATGGAGAGTAGAATAGAATAGAATAGAATGGAATGCAATGGAATGGAGTAGGGTAGGGTAGGGTAGGGTAGAGTAGAATAGAATAGAATAGAATAGAATAGAATAGAATAGAATAGAATTAGAATAGAATAGAATAGAATAGAATAGAATAGAATAGAATTCTTTATTGGACACACAAGGAATTTGTCTTGGTGCATATGCTCTCAGTGTACATAAAAGAAAAAAAAGATACATTTGTCAAGAATCATGAGGTACATAGGGGTCATAGGGGTCAAATAATCAATAAAGAAACAATCAATATTAATTAAAATCTTAGGATACAAGCAACAAGTTACAGTGATACAGTCCTAAGTGGGAAGAAATGGGTGATAGGAATGATGAGGAAAAAACTAGTAGAAATAGAAGTGCAGACTTAGTAAAAAGTTTGACAGTGTTGAGGGAATTATTTGTTTAGCAGAGTGATGGCGTTTAGGAAAAATAACCTGTTCTTGTGTCTAGTTATCTTGGTGTGCAGTGCTCTGTAGAGACGTTTTGAGGGTAGGAGTTGAAACAGTTTATGTCCAGGATGCGAGGGGTCAGCAAATATTTTCACAGCCTTCTTTTTGACTCGTGCAGTATACAAGTCCTCAATGGAAGGCAGATTGGCAGCACTGTTTGTTCTGCAGTTCTGATTCTCCTCTGAAGTCTGTGTCAGTCTTGTTGGGTTGCAGAACCAAACTAGGCAGTTATAGAGGTGCAGATGACAGACTCATTGATTCCTCTGTGGAACTGTATCAGCAGCTTCTTGGGCAGTTTGGGCTTCCTGAGTTGGCGTAGAAAGAACATTCTCTTCACACCCAGCATGGGTTGATTTAAGCAGAAACTGGGGGAGATTGTCTTTGTCAGGAACAATTGTTTGCTTTGGCTTTCGACACTGGCTTTTTGGAAAAAGTCAGCCTTGAGTCATGGTTCCACTTTGCCCTGTCAGCAAGACAGGTTTACAGAGTCAGTCTGTTGCACCCAACAATCCGACTCCTCATTTCACTGACCTCAGGTGGATGGAAGGCTGAGTCCACCTTGAGCCTGATGAGATTCGATCTGCCAAACTGCCGGCAGCCAGTGACCAACAGAAGTAGCCTACACTACTGGACTCTAACCACTGCTCCACTGTGGCTCTTGCATACATTGCATATACTGGCTCTAATTATCCTTTTATTTTGCTGCCCAGTAAAGATCAAAACAAGAGACTACAACAATGATGTGTTCGCCAGGTTTATGAACAAGATTTTCGATGCCCCCTAATTAACCCTAATGGTTTTGGGGAAAACTATACGAAATATCCAAGCTGCAATAATTGGTAATTAAATTGCACAGGCGGCCTCTTAACCTCCCAAAGAAAAAAAAGAAAAAAAAGAAAATATCCCCTAATACTTTGATAACCATATCTCTGTACCACAAAGTGAACATTTCATTTAAACAATAGCAATAATTATCCTAAATCTTTAGAGTGATGGGCTTGCACTTTGAAAAACCATTTTGTTTTCTTGGTATACACATGCACATAATTTAGAAAAGGATTTGTCACATACATATATACATATGCATGTATGTAGACACACAAACACACCCACACACAAACTGCTGAAAAAAAAAGGGAACACTTAAACAACACAATATAACTCCAAGTAAATCAAACTTCTGTGAACTCAAACTGTCCACTTAGAAAGCCACACTGATTGACAATCAATTTCACCTGCTGTTGTGCACATTCAACTTTATACAAAACAAAGTATTCAATGGGAATATTTCATTCATTCAGATCTAGGATGTGTTATTTGAGTGTTTTATATTTTATATTTGTAAAAAATATGTTATATATATATATCACATGTTTTTTTAGACATGCAAAATATTACACAGGGCAAAACCCGAACTCAGAACAATCTACACACACGCACACACACACACACACACACACACACACATATATATATATATATATATATATATTTGTTTTCGTAAATTTTCACGGGTATATGTATGTAGATTGTTCTGAGTTCGGGTTTTGCCCTGTGTAATGTTTTGCATGTCTATGCGACGTTTCGGTGAAATCACATTCACCATCATCAGGCTGGAGTTCCAATCTTTGTGTTTTTGCAAATGAATATTAGCAACTGACATTTCTTCTTAGCATGTAGTGTGGGGGTGGAGATTTGCTTTGAATGTAGCAAATAGATTGGGTGACTATGCTTCCGTGATCTGATTGGTTGGTGTAATCATGGTTATAGAAGGAATGGCATGAAGATTATGAAGTGTTTTGTTTAAGTCTGATTTCCAAATATAAAATTCTAAAATCATAATAATTAAAGGATTGACATATTGATTATAATGAAGTGTTTATTTTGTTTAAGGCTGGTTTCCAAATCTCTGGCAGGCGCGAGGTATCATCCCTTTTATTTAAACAAAAGGACCTCTTTTCAATTTCAATAGCTTCTAGAGAGATTCTTTTATATAAATTCTCTGTTTTGTGGAGTAATTTAGTTTTTTCAAAGTCAATTTCGTGCCCTGTTTTTTTAATGTGCTGGACAAGGGAGGAGGTCTTCTCCTGTTTCTTGACTGCATTCATATGTTCTGCCATGCGCTGGCTCACTCTTCGGTTAGTTTGTCCAATGTATGTGGCTGCACATGTTTTGCAAGGGATTTCATAGATACCTTGGTATTCTAATTGGATTTTATCTTTGGGGCTCCTTAGGATATTAGATATTTTTTGGTTAGTGCAAAATGAGGTTTTGATGTTATGTTTTTGTAGAATTTTACTAATTTTATCCGTGGTGCCTTTGATGTAAGGAAGGATGGTGGTGCCATTGTCCTGTTCTTGATCTTGTTTTTTGGGGGGTGTCTCTTTATTGATTAGGTTTGTTATTGTTTTCTCTTTGAATCCATTAGAAATTAGTACATCTTTGAGTTTGTTCAATTCAGTTTTTAAGTGCTCATGGTCAGCTAAGCGTTTGGTTCTGGTGATGAGAGTTTTGGCCACTGAGGTGATTTGTGCGGGGTGGTGGTGTGAGTGTGCATTTAGATAACGGTTGGTATGGGTTTTCTTTTGGTAGATAGTATGTCCTAGGCTGCCATTGGGTTTTTTATAGACCAGTACATCTAGAAAGGGAAGTTGATCATTGATTTCTGTTTCCATAGTAAACTGTATTTTGGGGTGTAGGCTGTTGAGATGAGTGAGGAAATTGTCTAGTTTTTCTTTACCATGTGGCCAAATTACAAAGGTATCATCAACATATCTCAGCCAAAGTTTGGGTTTGTATTTGGCTTGCTCTAAAGCATTATTTTCGAAATATTCCATATAGAGGTTGGCTATGACAGGTGATAGAGGTGATCCCATGGGGGCTCCCTCTATTTGTTTATATCTTTGTTCATTATAGATGAAGTATGTATTGGTCAGGCAGTGGTTGGTAAGGTCTAGGATATATTTGGGGGGTTTGTGTTTGTCTTGGATAGCTGTCAAGGCTTCTGTAATAGGTATTTGTGTGAACAGGGACACGACATCGAAACTTACAAGTAGGTCATATATACACACACACATACATACATACATACACACACACACACACACCAGGCTGATCCGACATAAAACACACACACACACACACACACACACACACATATGATAAATCCTTTTCTAAATTGTGTGCATTTATATACTGTATATATGTGTGTGTATATAGTTCTATTTCAAGGTATTTAGCTCTCATCAGCTAGTCATAACCTTACCAGGATTTGAACCTGGGCTGCCTACGTATAAGGCAGTGGCTTTAACCTTTACGCCAGGTTCTGCTCCTATACAGTAGTCCCTCGCTATACCGCGCTTCACCTACTGCGGCTTCACTTCATCACGGGTTTCTGAGGAAGTCGATCGGCAGATTTTTTTTAAAAAAATATATATCTAAAATTGTAAATACTGTATTTAAATACTGTGTCTAAAATAAATACTGTGTGGGAAGGGTTTATAAACACTTAAAACAATGAAAACTTACCAAACAATTACAATATAAATACTTAAATAAGTACTATCAGTCGATAAATTCCCCATCGCGGATTTCACCTATCGCGGCCAGGTGTGGAATGTAACACCAGCGATAGGTGAGGGACTACTGTATCAGTTTGTATACACACACACACGTATATACGTACATACATAGATATATACAGTTTATGGTTTGATATCGTAGTATTAGTTAAGACATGTCTAATTGACAGACAGGATGCCAAATTGTGATTTTAATATAGATCTTATCTCTTATTTATTATTTTATTCTATCATTTCTAACTGGATATTCATGGAGTGTTTTTGTGTGTTCTGGTCTGCGGTCTTTGATTGTAATAAACTTGATTTAGTTAAAAAAAAGAGAGAGAGAGATTCCATCTACTGTTTACAAGTCTAAAATGTGAGTGAGAAAACCTTTGCAGTGTCAAATAATGTGCTATTTAATCACATGACCTGTAATAATAATAATAATAATAATAATAATAATAATAATAATAATAATAATTTATTAGATTTGTATTCTGCCCCTCCCCAAAGACTTGGAGTGGCTCACAACAATAATAAACAATGTTCAAATTCAAATCATCTAAAACCCATATCATTAAAAACCATACAAATCAGTCATACCATTCATAAACTATAATAGCCTGGGGATCTCTCAATTACTCCATGCCTAAATGGGTCTTCAATAATGTATGAAAGGCAAGGAGGGTGGGGGCCATTCTAATTTCCAGGGGGAGTTGATTCCAGAGGATCGGGGCCACCACAGAGTAGGCTCTTCCCCTGGGGCCCACCAGATGACATTGTTTAGTCCTGGAGAAGGCCAACTCTGTGGGACCTAATCGGTTGCTGGGATTCATGCAGCAGAAGAGGTTCCCGAAGGTATTCTAGTCCGATGCCATGTAGGGCTTTATAGATCATTACCAACACTTTGAATTGTGACCGGAAACTAATCGGCAGCCAATGCAGGCCAAGGAGTGTTGACAACATGTGGGTGAATGTAGAAAGCCCCACAATTGCTCTCGTGGCCGCGTTTTGCACGATCTGAAGTTTCCGAACACTCTTCAGAGGTATCCCCATGTAAATTAAAACTGGTTGTGATGCTCTCTATGTTCTTCTCCAGTTTGGGAGCAGCAGCTGATAAATAGATCTGCATTTTGAAGTCAGAAATTCACAAATGCTCCAGATAGCCGACATTAACTCTATCAATGGATTTGTCCGATCATTTAATATGATTTGGACAATAAAGAGATAAAGGTTTCCCTGCTAATTTAGGACTCGGTGCTCACCTCCCTTTCTTGGTTGAGGGAGCAAGCGTTGTCTGAGGACAATTTTCATGGTCATGTGACCAGCATGACTTTACAAAGAGGTCTATGGAAATATGTTACCTTTCCACCAAAGTGGTGCCTATTTATCTACTCACATTTGCATACTTTCTGTTGTGATTCAGTCTGAGGCTCCTCAGGGAACGGCTGGAACTCTGCCGGCTCCATGCTCAGAGGGGGAGGACGAGGAACAGGAGGAGGAGGAGGACCAGGCAGATGGGGAAGAGGAATGTCAGGACGAGGAGGAGGGAGAACAGCCTGAGACCCCCGGGGAAGAGCTCTCCCCAGCGAGTAGCCTGGAGTCATTAGATGAGAACGCACAAGCCATCATAGATATGAGGCAGAGAAGGGCAGCACAAAGAAGGGGACAATTAGCCAGGTATTTCCATCCCTAATAGGCAACAGCTGGGTTTGGGTGTGGTTCTCCTCAGAAAGGTTGAAAAGGCAGGCCCGCCCTTCCTGTATTGTGGAGAGTTATCTTTTGGGAGTCCTGTGACCTTGCTTCGATCTTTGGTGTCTCTGATTCTGGCTTGTGGCCTCGAAGGCTGAAAACTTGGGGGAGGCGTGGGTTTTATTATCTACAGTGGTGTGTGTGCCAGCAAGAAGCCTGTTGTATTGTCTGGCCGTCGTGACTCTTCTGTGAAGCTTCATAGCATTCCAGTTTGTAAGAACAGTTTTTGTTATCTGTGTTTGTTTTCAAAGATATAAAATGACTTTGCTTTTTACCAGCGTGTCTGGCTACTCTTTTTAGTTGGTGTTGACGTCTGGGGGAACCCAGACAGAACACTTTCAAAGTGGAGCTGTAGCAAATAACGGGAGCTCACCCCATCGTGTGGCACCGGGGTCTCAAACCTGGGCTGTCATTTCTCTTTTTGACCAGTTCACTGTCTTTAACTACCAAACCATTGCAGTCCTACAAGTCTACATTCCTCAGTAAATATGGAGAAGAAATGTGTTCCATCTAATTTTCTGTACAATTGGCCAGCTTTATAAATCATTTCCAAATGTACAAATTAATTAGAATAGGGATGTTTAAGAATGGACTCTCAGCAGCAGTGCATTGGAGAATAACACTATGCCTACTGTCATGCCTACAAGATGAGATTTGTTTTCACTGTACTGTATTCTTCAAATCTAAAGTGAAATCACATTGATAAACACAGCTAAGGCCACCAAATTTGGAAATTCCCAAATAACCAGAGAGAAGTGAATAATGAGGCAATACAAACATGCTCCCCTGTAAATCACAGAAAAAAGATTTTTAAAAACATTTCGTATTTTGTTTGTTGTATTGTATTGGCAATTCTGTGTTAGCAAAAACTTCAGAAGAGAAGGATTTAGGGGTAGTGATTTCTGACAGTCTCAAAATGGGTGAGCAGTGTAGTCAGGCGGTAGGGAAAGCAAGTAGGATGCTTGGCTGCATAGCTAGAGGTATAACAAGCAGGAAGAGGGAGATTATGATCCCGCTATATAGAGTGCTGGTGAGACCACATTTGGAATACTGTGTTCAGTTCTGGAGACCTCACCTACAAAAAGATATTGACAAAATTGAACGGGTCTAAAGACGGGCTACAAGATTGGTGGAAGGTCTTAAGCATAAAACGTATCAGGAAAGACTTCATGAACTCCATCTGTATAGTCTGGAGGACAGAAGGAAAAGGGGGGACATGATCGAAACATTTAAATATGTCAAAGGGTTAAATAAGGTTCAGGAGGGAAGTGTTTTTAATAGGAAAGTGAACACAAGAACAAGGGGACACAATGTGAAGTTAGTTGGGGGAAAGATCAAAAGCAACATGAGAAAGTTTTATTTTATTGAAAGAGTAGTAGATTCTTGGAACAAACTTCCAGCAGACGTGGTTGGTAAATCCACAGTAACTGAATTTAAACATGCCTGGGATAAACATATATCCATCCTAAGATGAAATACAGGAAATAGTATAAGGGCAGACTAGATGGACCATGAGGTCTTTTTCTGCCATCAGTCTTCTATGTTTCTATGAGGAAGGGAAGGCCGTATCTAAGGAGGGGGGAGAGAATCTAAGAAATTCTAAGCATCTAAGAATTTCTAAGAGCGTAAGGAGAAAAAAAAGTTTGTGCTTGTAAATTTAAACTTAGTTATTATTCCTCTGTTGTGAACTTCACATATACAGTGATATGAAGGTTGGGCCAAAAGAAGGAAAATGGGAACATAAAAATTTCTAATTTCTAAAAGGAAATAGAGATGTTTTACTTATCCCCAGCTATCACCACATTTTGTGGTGTTAATTCCAGAAAGTAATTATCATTTATGCAAGAAATGATTTAGTCTCTCTTTCTAATTCCAATCTGCTTTATTGGACATGTTATGGGAAGCAAAGGATAAATTTACTTTTTGCCATCTTTGCTGATGCCGTTGCCAATTTTATAACATTGTCTTTTTTCCCTCCAAATTAAAATACTTTCAAGCTGTAAGTTTTTATAGGAATGATGTTCTGGTTCTCTGTTCCTTATAATTACCAATTTTTCCTCATTTTTAGTTAAGATGTTTAATTCTTTTCCCCCCCTCCCAAATCTGTTATTCCTTTCCCCACTTCGATTACATGAGAAATAGATAATATGCCCCATACTGACTTAATTTCATGAGTTCTGGAAAATAAAAACATCATTATTGGTTTGTGAGAAAATGGATTTGGGTTTCGAATACGGAATTATTTCTTGGGAAATTGAAATATATATATATATATATATAAGTATCACCACAGCAGTGATTATTTTTCTAGTTTTTAAAATTTTGACAGCATGGATTCTGTTGTGAAATTAAGCTTATTTTTTTTTATACGTGCTTGCTTATTAAATGGCCAGTAGAATAATAATGGAAAAAATAGGAAAAAAATATTATAGCACTGGTTCTCAACCTTCCTGATGCCACGACCCATTCTATCTTTCTTTCTTTCTTTCTTTCTTTCTTTCTTTCTTTCTTTCTTTCTTTCTTTCTTTCTGTCCTTCCTTCCTTCATTTCCTTCCTTCCTTTTTTCTTTCCTTTCTTTCCTTTCTTTCTTTCCTTCCTTCCTTCCTTCCTTTCTTCCTTTCTTTCTTAACTTGCTTGCTTGCTTGCTTGCTTACTTATTTATTAATTTTTATTCTGCCCTTCTCCTTAGACTCAGGGTGGCTTACAACATGTTAGCAATAGCACTTTTTAACAGAGCCAGCATATTGCCCCCACAATCCGGGTCCTCATTTTACCCACCTTGGAAGGATGGAAGGCTGAGTCAACCTTGAATAAATGAATGAATGAATGAATGAATGAATGAATGAATGAATGAATGAATGAATGAACGAACAAACAAACAAACTTCCAGCAGCAGTATACAAAAGGCAGGGGGTTTAAATAGGGAGCCAACCTGCAGGGAACCAATTAGATTTTTCCTACTTTACTTCCCTGTCGGACTGGAGTGAAAACTTCCCAACTTCTTCAGCAAATAACAGAAAGATTTCTGAAACAGGAAGTATTTCAGAAGCCTATTCTAATTAGAAGGGGAAACAATATCAACCAAACAGTAAGAGGCTCATGTGTGAGATAGTTCATGCCTCCAAAAACAGAAGGAAAGGAAGAAATGATTTATCTTGAGAATGTAAGAAAACATATTTTCCCTACTGGATACATGCTTTGAAGGATAATTTCTTTTTCTCACTCTTTCTTTCCTGCCCAGAGCAACCTGTTGTAGCCTGGGGGGAAAAATAGCCTGTTGACAACCTTACAGTCCTTCAATCGTAAATCTGTGAGTTAGCAACCACCAAGTCACTCTGGCTGTACATGGAAGTTGAGTCACAGTATTGCACCATCCAAATCTTATATTTCTGCAGAGGATTATCTGAGACGAGAGAAGACTTACAAGGCATGTCCTAAAGTAGGAAGTAGAAATACTGGAAAGACATAACCTAAACTGATACTTGTGATATTTATTATTTGTTTGTTTATTATTATCACACTGTTTTATTATTGTTGTGAGCCACCCCGAGTATATACTGCTCAAAAAAATAAAGGGAACACTTCAACAACACAATATAACTCCAGGTAAATCATACCTACAAATCCAATAAATGAATGAATGAATGAAATAAAATAAAAAATAAAAAATAAAAAATAAAAAATAAAAAATAAAAAATAAAATAAATAAATAAAATAAAATAAACTTCTGTGAAATCAAACTGTCCACTTAGGAAGCAACACTGATTGACAATCATTTTCACATGCTGTTGTGCACATTCAACTTTGTACAGAACAAAGTATACAATGAGAATATTTCATTCCTTCAGATCTAGGATGTGTTCTTTGAGTGTTCCCTTTATTTTTTTGAACAGTCTATATAAAGAAATCTAAATTACTTTTAAAAGAAATATACAAAATTACTAAAAATGTTAGAAAACCCCATATACACATTTATCCAATTCTGTCATTCATAATATCAGCCGGAGACAATATCAACACTTACGGTCCCCAGAGGTGGGTCTTCAAAGCTTTACAAAAGACCAGGAGGGAGGGGGCGGTACGTATCTCCGGAGGGAGTTTTCTCCAGAGGTCTGGGGCCGCCACAGAGAAAGCTCTTCCCCTAGGCCCCACCAGCCAACATTTTCTGTCCGACAGGACCCAGAGAAGGCCAACTCTGTGGGACTTAACGGCCACTGGGATGCATGAGGCAGAAGACAGTCCCGAAGGTAGTCTGGTCCTCAACCATGTAGGACTTTGTAGGTCATAACCAGCACTTTGAATTGCACCCGGAGACCAATTGGCAGCCAGTGCAGCTAACGGAGTGATGTTGAAATGTGGGCAGAACTTGGTAGCCCCACTATAGCTTGCGCGGCTGCATTTTGCACAATTTGTAGTCTCCATATAAAGAGTATTGCAGTAATCAAACCTCGAAGTGATAAGGGCATGAGTGACTGTGAGAAGGGACTCTCTGTCCACATAGGGCCACCTTCACTGGTTGGCATGATAGCAGTTTTCCAATATCTCAGGGGCTGCCGCAAAGAAGAGGGAGTTAAGCTATTCTCCAAATTATCTGAGAGCAGCATAAGAAGCAATGGATGGAAACTAATCGAGGAGAGAAGCAACTTAGAACTAAGGAGAAATTTCCTGACTATTAGAACAATTACTCCGGTGGAACAACTTGCCTCCAGAAGTTGTGACTGCTCCATTTTGAAGAAGACATTGGATAACCACTTGTCTGAAGTGGTATAGAGTTTCTTGCATGAGCAGAGGGTTGGACTATAGGATCTCCAAGGCTCCTTCCAACTCTGTTATTCAGAGGATAGTAATTCCATTTACTTGGACTACAGCCAACTTACTGACACAGCTAACAGCTCCGTTCTTCCCTTGCTCTCTATCATTCAATGACATATTATTTTTCTTTGGAAATATGGAAATTGAAAGGGCCTTTTCCAACATTTTAATGTGAACCCCTTTCGATAAATGATTGCTGGTCAAGATGCTGACTCAACACTAGAGGACAATTTATTAAACATAAATGTTACATGCAGTTCAAATGACCATGTAAAATTCATTTCACATACACAGAGAGAGACAATTTTACTAAGGAGTTGAATTATAACAGTTAAATCTCATATAGAATAAAATTGAAGGAAGAGGAAGAAAACGGATTATGGTAAAAAAAAACAGAGATGAATGAGAAAAAAATAATAATAAAAAGAAAAAAATATAAAGTTACAGTGGTACCTCTACCTAAGAACGCCTCTACTTAAGAACTTTTCTAGATAAGAACCGAGTGTTAAAGATCTTTTTGCCTCTTCTTAAGAACCATTTTCTACTTAAGAACCCGAGCCTGGAAAAATTTCCCAGGAAATTTGAGAGTGGCACGAAGGCCCAGCAGGTTTCCCGCCATTCCCTATGGGTTTATCTCTCTGGCGCAGTATATGGGAGGCAGCCTCGTGTCGGGTGTATGGGAGGCGCGTGCTCCTCCTCGCCGCCTCAGAGTCCCTCTTTTTTTTTTAAGCTTTAAAATTTTGGATTTTTTAAATTCCCTTCACCTCACTTTCTTCCTTCGGCAGCGACTGTCCTCCTCCTCTTCTTCCTCCTCCTCCTCCCACCCAAATTTCAAGCTTTTGTTTCTTTCCTTATGGGTTTGCACACATTATTTGCTTTTACATTGATTCCTATGGGAAAAATTGCTTCTATTTACAAACTTTTCTACTTAAGAACTTGGCCACGGAATGAATTAAGTTCTTAAGTAGAGGTACCACTATATTTCTAACCTTGGTATAATTGTGTGTTTGTGTGTCTGAGCTTACAAACTTTTATTTCTTCATCCCATATCCTATCTCTTCTCTATAAAGATATACACAAAACATCATTGTAGTCTTGGTACCAGCAGAAAGTCCATAGAAGTAACAACATATCATGATCAGCCTTGGTCAGATAAACCAACTTTATATTTCTTGGCTTTATTTCTAACAATAACAAAATTTAGTTTGTTCAAATATTGTTGGAAGATCTAATTTATTTTATTTATTAATTATTAATCAAAGTGAGTTCTTATATGCATTAGCAACAACACACAAACACATAGACACACACACACAAATAGAAAAAAATAGTATCTTGAACAGTCTCGTGGTTCGTTATTTGCATTTCCTTTTATATTTTAAAACTTTGATGAATTTGTTTTTCTGGATCCATTGAATCATCCTTTCTAAATCATTCTCTTGCTGTGTCAATTCTAAATCCACTTTTCATATACAGTATATGTTGTCAGATAAATTTTGTTCCATATCTGACATTTCTCCAATAACATATTTTGGACATAGTCTATCCGTAGAAGCTGACATTCTTACAGACATTGTTGACATTGTGGCTAATATTTTCTGGTTTAATCCTTCATAGGTATTTTTATTGTTATAACATTTTGTATCATTTTATAGGCCTATAAATCTTTCCTCTACTAACATCTTTAATTCTCTGTAGTTTCCATCTTTTAAATTCATGAAATTGTTCCTCTTTGTTGTGTCTCATGACAGTTAGTTTCAAAACCTTATTGTAAATATTTCAATGCTACCATTTCCCCTGGGCAATTAATCAATTTATAATTTTATAAAATCAAAATCTTATTTAACTCTTGTTTATTTCAAATTGTTTAAAATCTTAAATTTATTATTATTATTATTCTTTCATTCAAGATTAAAGACTCAGGAGTAACTTTGTAGGTTGTCTTTTGAGTTCCAAGCTTAGTTGACTCTTGCTAGCTGTTGATGTAATGAAAGGGCTTTGGGCAATTCCTGCTATGATTCTGGCTGAAGGAGGTAGATCTTTGTTATGTAGAATAGACTGGCCCAGGCCTTAAGGGCCCATTGAAAAAGGTGGAGGGATGAGTTTCCACCTCCCTTTTAGAGGAAATATTCTATCCATCCGTCCGTTCATTCATTCATTCATTCATTCATTTACTTATTTATTTTGTCCAATACACAATGAGGGTTTTAGTGGGTATATATTTATAAACACATAGTAAAATACATGATGAAGTTTATAGAGGAGATACTCATAGTAAAATATATCTAAGAAATAATAGAAAAGAAGGTATAGTAATAGAGCATATCAATGAAAGAATGGAAGAAGAGATATAGGAATAGAAGAAAGGTATAGGAGATATAGGAGAGCAATAGGACAGGGGACGGAAGGCACTCTAGTGCACTTGTACTCGCCCCTTACTGACCTCTTAGGAATCTGGATAGGTCAACCGTAGATAATCTAAGGGTAAAGTGTTGGGGGTTTGGGGATGACACTATGGAGTCCGGTAATGAGTTCCACGCTTCAACAACTCGGTTACTGAAGTCATATTTTTTACAGTCAAGTTTGGAGCGGTTAATATTAAGTTTAAATCTGTTGTGTGCTGTTGTGTTGCTGTGGTTGAAGCTGAAGTAGTCGCCGACAGGCAGGACGTTGCAGCATATGATCTTGTGGGCAATACTTAGATCTTGTTTAAGGCGTCTTAGTTCTAAACTTTCTAGGCCCAGGATTGAAAGTCTAGTCTCATATGGTATTCTATTTCGAGTGGAGGAGTGAAGGGCTCTTCTGGTGAAGTATGTTTGGACATTTTCAAGGGTGTTAATGTCTGAGATGCAATATGGGTTCCAAACAGATGAGCTGTATTCTAGGATGGGTCTGGCAAAAGTTTTGTAAGCTCTGGTAAGTAGTGTGAGATTTAATATTTCCTACAATATCTCATCTTTCTAGGAGAGGAGTGGGTGCTAATTCCCTACGCTCCTTAGAAGAAGTAGCCATACAGAGTACAACTGCAATCTCTTGTCCTATTCTTATCCAGAAGGAGCTGGTCTACTCACCATTTCCTTGATCTTTGTGGGGCCTTCTTCGAACTGTTGAAAGGACTGGGTTGTAGATTGGAGGTAGTTGATGTCACATCCCTCCCTCTCTGTTGAGAGAGGGCTGCTCAATTTTGACATAAATGGCTCTTTGATGTCTCTTTCAAACCAGTGGACTTTTACTCTCTGCAAAAGAATGGGCTTCATCTTTTAAATGCAGATGGACTGCTGATTCTTGTCCTGATGGGTTTGTTCTCCTATATTGTGCCATGCGTTTATGAAGTGGTTGCTTTGTTTCCCCAATGTATAGATCTGTATATGGCTCACTGCATTGTACTGCATATACCATGTTGCTCATTTTCTGTGTGGGTGTTTCTTATCCTTGGGGTGGAAAAGCTTCTGCCTTAGTGTATTCTTGGGTTTGAAGTGTGCACATATGTTGTGTTGGCTGAAGATCCTCCTGAGTTTTTCACATTTTCCTGCAACATATGGGATGGCAGTGTTGCTTCCTTTATTGGTTTCTTCTACTATAAGGATTATTGATCTTTGGTGCACGAACGACTCCAAAATATAAGAAAAAAAATCAATAGAAATTAAACTTAAATGGATGCTTGCTAAATTAATTTGGCACATTTTGGAATTGCAAGTGAACAACACTACATTGCATTACTGTATTTTTCGGAGTATAAGACACACTGGAATATAAGACGCACCTTAGTTAGTGGGGAGGAAAATAGGGAAAAGGAATCTGCTTACCAGGTATTCATCTGGCTAGCATCCTTAGTCTGGTCAGCTTCAGCACATTATTTTATCCCCTTTTTAAGGGCTTAATTATTATTATTTTTTAAATTCTGAGATAGTAACAAGGAAAGAGCTTGCAAGCCAGTAAGAGCTGGGGACATCATTAGCACCTGGAAAGAAACAGTGTGAGCAAGCAGAGCAGTGGAAAAAACCCTGCAAAGACTTAGGGCTTGGAAAACATTCTTCTTTGCAGAGAGTAAAAGTCAAAGAGCTTGCAAGCGGGTAAGAGCTGGGAACACCGTACGAAAATAGACTAACAATCCTGGGTCTAGAAAGCTTAGAACTACGGTGCCTAAAACACGATTTAAGTATTGCCCACAAGATCATATGCTGCAACGTCCTACCGGTCAATGACTACTTCAGCTTCAACCGCAACAACACAAGAGCACGCAACAGATTCAAACTTAATATTAACCGCTCCAAACTTGACTGTAAAAAATATGACTTTAACAATTGAGTTGTCGAAGCATGGAACTCATTACCGGACTCAATAGTGTCAACCCCTGACCCCCAACATTTCTCCCTTAGACTATCCACAATTGAGCTCTCCAGGTTCCTAAGAGGTCAGTAAGGGGCGTACATAAATGCACTAGTGTGCCTTTCGTCCCCTGTCCAATTGTCTTTCCTTTATCTCATATATCATATATATTTTCTTCCTTTCATATATCTTCTCCGCTATTTTTACATATTATCTTTATATATATATTACTTCATGTCTATTCTCTTCCATATGTATTGTGTATAAATAAACAAACAAACAAACAAACAAACAAACATTGTTAACCCCTGGTTAGGGCTGGAAAGAAACATTTGGAGCAAGTAAAACAATGAAAAAAAATATTCAAAGACAGGGCTTGGAATACATTCTTCTCAGAGAGTAACAATAAAAGTGCTTAGGTACATTAATAGCACCTGGTTAGGGCTGGAAAAAGATATCTGGAATAAGTAAAGCAATAAAAAAAAAACCCTACAAAGACAAAGTTTAGAATACATTCCTGGCAGAGTGTAACAATGAAAGAGCTTGCAAGCCGGTAAAAGCTGGGAACATTGTAATCATCCGGTTAGGGGTGGAAAGAAACTTACCCAGAGCAAGTTAAAAAAACCTGTAAAGACTTAGGGCTTGGAAAACATTCTTTGCAGAGAGAAACAATGAAAGATCCTGCAAGGTAAGAGCTGGGAAGATCGTTAACAACTAGTTAGAGCTGGGGGAAAAAGCTTCATTCAAAGATGCACTCTAATTATCAGCCTGTTTTAGGGAGGAAAAAGGTGCATCTTATACACCGAAAAATGCAGTAATTAAAAATCCCTTAGCACAGTTAGAGCTAATGGCAAGTCTATGAAACTATGTTGACAGTCTTGTTTTTTTTTCCTGAATAAATCACACATTGCTTGTTTCATATATAAGCTTTTATTTGTTTGCATTTTTGTTATGCTGAATTTAGATAACTCAGGTGTTGGTAGAAACTCAAGATTAATTTGAAACAATAATCGCCTAAGATATAAATACATAAAGAATGTGTGCATATATGCACAAACAAACATCTTTGATCACTTTCTTCCATTCAAAAAAGGAATCTTACTAAGTTTTAACTCTAAAGCTTTTGTTGCACGAATCCCAGCGGCCGGTTAGGTCCCACAGAGTTGGCCTTCTCTGGGTCCCGTCGACTAAGCAATGTTGGCTGGCAGGACCCAGGGGAAGAGCCTTCTCTGTGGCGGCCCCAACCCTCTGGAACCAGCTACCCCAGAGATCAGGACCGCCCCCACCCTCCCTGCATTTCATAAAGTTCTTAAAACCCACCTCTGCTGTCAGGCATGGGGGGACTGAGGCATCTCCCCTTGCCTATGTAGTTTTATGTATGGAATGTTTGTGTGTATGTTTTTATATAAGGGGTTGTTTAGGTTTTTAATGTAAAATTGTTATTTTAGACTTAATATTAGATTTGTCATTGTATACTGTTTTATCACTGCTGCGAGCCGCCCCGAGTCTGCGGAGAGGGGCGGGATACAAATCTAATAAATAAAATAAATAAATAAATAAAATAATAAAATATTGAGCTATAATATTAATTTTACACAGGAAATTCTACAAAGAAAATTTAAGATACAGAAATGCTGATATTAGACAGATAGATACGGACTTCATTTTGATTATTGACCAATTCATGTACAATCAATAAAATTAACTTTACAAAACAATCTCCTTAACAACAAGAAACATTTGCAGATGAAGCTTACACATTATGTAGCAACATTTTGCTAGGAGAGATAGAAAGAGAAAGTGAGAAAGAGCAATTGGTTTGCCAAGGAATTTGTTTCAATGCAACCATAGCACTCAGCCTTCCCTTGCACAAATTTATCAGCAACTCCATTTATAGCCCCCTTTGTCCCTTGCACCCTCTTAAAAGCCTCTCTTAATATTGATTTTAGATGCTTTAATGTACTAGCAGCTTATGAATTTCTATCACGGCATTGTAAAAGAAAACAAAGGGGAAAAAAAGAAGCAACAGTTAATACATCAGGGTGATAAGTGGGCTATCCTTCTAATTACACAGAAAGGAAAGGTTCTATCCTTAAGACATTAATAAACCTCAATAAATAAACAATTGCCCATCAAGAAACCTGCAGGGATTAAGGTCAAGAGGGACATCACAGAAAGAGAAGTAAGGCAGCTTATACAATAAAAGCTTTTTTAAAAAAAAACCCTGCTGTTGTGTTCGGGGCCTTTTGGCCCCGAAACAAAATTTGAGATCCTGTAAAAAAAATTCCCTGCATATCTGATGGATATAAGCATATCTGAAACTTGAAATTACATGACTTTGTCTCATTTGAGGGGTTCTTTCTAAGGTGTGTGTGGGGTTTTTTTTTGTTTAGTTTTTGCTGTTCCCGGGTCCTTTTGGCCCCGGACTAAACAAAGTGTTGATTTTAGCTACTGTAAGTGCTTTTTTTGAATACCTATTGCATTGGTGTACTAATTTGAACATTCCTGATCACAAACAAATGAAAAATGAACTGAAAAAAATGTTTATTTATTTTGCTCAGAAAAGTGCCTCCCCAACCCTTGCTCCTTGTTTTGTTTGTTTGTTTGTTTGTTTGTTTGTTTTATTTATTGGATTTGTATGCCGCCCCTCTCCGGAGACTCGGGGCAGCTAACAGCAATAATAAAACAGCATATAATAATAATCCAATACTAAAAACAGTTAAAAACCCATTATTATAAAAACCAAACATACATACAGACATACCATGCATAAAATTGTAAAGGCCTAGGGGGAAAGAGTATCTCAATTCCCCCATGGTAGGTTTTAAGCAGCTTACGAAAGGCAAGGAGGGTGGGGGCAATTCTAATCTCTGGGGGGAGTTGGTTCCAGAGGGCCGGGGCCGCCACAGAGAAGGCTCTTCTCCTGGGTCCTGCCAAGCGACATTGTTTAGTTGACGGGACCCAGAGAAGACCCACTCTGTGGGACCTAACTGGTCGCTGGGATTCGTGCAGCAGAAGGCGGTCCCTGAGATAATCTGGTCCGGTGCCATGAAGGGCTTTATGGGTCATAACCAACACTGGTTATCATGTTCCTCTTCATACTCCACTTGCATAACAATCACAGGCTGCGTCTGTATGTGTGTGATGGGATCCTGAAGCAGACTCTGTTCAAATCTGTACTCAATGCTCATTCAAGCAATTAATATATCAGAGCAGTGATATATCGATTTATTGATCGCATAGATGGTGTGATATGTTATATGTGATCATATCTGATATATGTGATGTGATATGTGATATGTGATGATATGATGATATGATATGTGCAATGGCACATGTTAGCTTGCTTCATGGCACAGTAATCCAAAATGACTTTGCAATATGCATCCCGTTGAAAAATGAGATGAAGTACACAGAAAAGTAAGTAAATGATACCCAGACAGCTAATTTTATGAAAGAAATCCATTGTACTAAAAACAAGGATGTAATTTGGAACTTGCAGCCTAATCTATATATAAAGTGAAAATAATTGCACACAACTGGGGGGGGGAGGAGAGATTTTTCTGAGCAAAATAAATAAATAAACATTATTATTTTTTTCATTTCATTTTCATTTGTTTCTGATCAGGAATGTTCAAATTAGTATACCAATGCAATAGGTATTCAAAAACAGCACTTACAGTAGCTAAAATCAACATTTTTTAGTCCGAGGCCCAAAGGATCCGGGAACAATACAAGTAAATGTGAACAGAACAGCAGGGTTAAACCCTATATGTCATTCTTCTAAGATTTAATCTACTTTTTTTATTTAACATTATATCTTGTTTGAAATGCTCTCTTGATAGAGTACTATTAATGGGTGGCTGGTGAATGGGTAGGTAGAATTTCTGGGGGGCAACTTCTGAGCTGTTGGTTTCATAGTTTTAGTTTCCCAAGAGCTAATAGGGATCGAAGTGATCCACAAACACACACTAATCATTTGGGACTCAAGATGTAGATGGATGACCCAGTTATGGTAAAGCGGAAATGGAGATGTAGCCACTTTTGTTTTTATTTCTTTATTTATTTTTGCCCCAATTTATTTAAACAATCACAATTGCTGCCCAATTTCCAAAAGGATTGTTGTAAGGAATATTAGTGCTAAGAAAAGGAATGGAATGGAATGGAATGCAAAATCATACACTGGAACTGTAATAAACAATTATCATATTTTCTTCAGGTACAAATATATATGTAGTTTCTAGAACCGCTAAGTTTATAGTCAGGGCTGTTCAGATGAGAATACGTTTTATAGAACATATTGGGGTGGCATGCAAAGGAGATGAACTCACTTACCTGCTGTTCTGTTCGGGTCGTATGCGACCCGAAGCCAAGTTTGAGTCCCTGTAAAAAATTTTCCCTGCATATCTGAAACTTGAAATTTCATGACTATTCATCATTTCAGGGGTTCTCTCTATGAGAATTTTTTTTGGGGGGTGGGGGGCTTAGTTTTTGCTGGGCAAAAAAAGTTACAAATCTTCTGTTCGGGTCACATACGACCCGGACCGAAAACTCTTCATTTGAAGTGCTTATGTTTGGTCAATTTGAAAACTTTTTTCACTTGGAAAGTAGTCTGAACATTTCTGCACACAATGATATGAAAATTGAAATGAAAAAAGTAAATCTTATTGGTTTATTTTGCGGATATAATGCACGCCCCCCCGTTTTTGTGATTTTTTTTTCAATTTATGGATAGTTTTGCTTGCAAAATGCATTCTATTTTACTAAAGTTGGTGTGGGATTGGTAGCTTGAACATTTCTGAATATAAGAAAAATATAAAGGAACTGAAAAAAATGATTCTTATTGGTTTTTTAATATCAGAAATAAGGCCTCCCCCCCCCCTCGGCTGCTTGCAACCATTTTCACTTTTTATTTTTTTATCCTCCAAATCCGAAATATTCTTTAAAATCTTAGGCATTCATTTACTCAATTTAACAATGCTGATCATCAAAAAATATTTTTGGGGTGGTGGCTAATTGTTTTCTGGGCAAAAAAAAATCATAACTTCGAGTCTGTTTCTGTTCGTATATGACCGGACCAAAAATAATTTTTTTAGGTACTTGAATTTGATCTTTTTGAAAACTTTTTCAACTGGAAAACTAGTTTGAACATTTATGAACATAATGATATGAAAATTGAACTGGAAAAATTGAGACTTATATTTTTATTTTGATCAAAAAGCCCCTCCCCCCCATCCTTTTTTAATTTCGTGTCAATTTCTATTTTTTTAAGGCTACAAATCCCTAAGGAATTTCCCCCCAAAAGGTTTGATATACTAAATTGAACATTTCTGAATATAAGAAAAATATAAATGAACTGAAAAAAATGGTTCTTATTGGTTTATTTTTGCCACAAAAAGGCCACCCCCCACCCCCGGCCTTGCTATGTGCCATTATTGTCACTGTTTATACATATTTGTCTAGAAATATTTGGAATATCCTTTTGAAAATCAACCACATTGTAGCCAGAGGACTAATTTTATGAAACAAATCCATTTTACTAAAAAAAAGTATGTAAGTTTGAAATTAACAGCATAATTTTTATATAAATTGAAATAATTGAACACGGGGGGAGGCATACATTTATGTGCAAAATAAACCAATATGCATCAATTTTTCCAGTTCAATTTTCATATCATTATGTTCAGAAATGTTCAAGCTACCAATCCCACACAAACTTTAGTAAAATAGAATGTATTTTGCTAGCAAAACTATCCATAAAGTGAAGACTATTTTAAAAAAACGGGGGGGCATGCATTTCATCAACAAAATAAACCAATATGCATCAATTTTTCAAGTTCAATTTTCATATCATTATGTTCAGAAATGTTCAAGCTACCAATCCCATACCAACTTTAGTAAAATAGAATGCATTTTGCAAGCAAAACTATCCATAAATTGAAAAAAATTTCACAAAAATGGGGGGGGCGTGCATTATATCCGCAAAATAAACCAATAAGATTTACTTTTTTCATTTCAATTTTCATATCATTGTGTGCAGAAATGTTCAGACTACTTTCCAAGTGAAAAAAGCTTTCAAAAAGACCAAACATAAGCACTGCAAATGAAGAGTTTTCGGTCCGGGTCAGGGTGACCCGGGAACAGAAGATTTGTTACTTTTCTTAAACAGAACAGCAGGGTTAAGAATATTTTATATCAGTATCTTAGATTTGTTTTAATATAATCCTTTGCACGAGTTATATTCTCATGTTTTACTGCTCAATTTTAGCATATTATACTGCATTTTAACTTATTATTTATTCAAATTCCCTCTATTTTAGCCAATTTTATTGTATTTTAACCAGTCAGTTTTATGACGACCGATGTGGTCCTTTTCCTCGCTTTGATGTGGTCGATTGACTAATCAAATAAAGTTGATATTGATTGATTGGAATGGAATGGAATAGAGTAGAGTAGAATAGAATAGAATAGAATAGAATAGAATAGAATAGAATAGAATAGAATAGAATAGAATAGAATAGAATAGAATAGAATAGAATTCTTTATTGGCCAAGTGTGATTGGACACACAAGAAATTTGACTTTGGTGCATATGCTCTCAGTGTACATAAAATAAAAGATAAGTTTGTCGAGAAACATAAGGTACAACACTTAATGATCATAGGATACAAATAAGCAATCAAATAAGATCATAGGTTACAATCATAGGGTACAAATAAGCAATCAAATTGTACTAGAAACAATCAATATAAATCATAAGGATACAAACAACAAAATTACAGTCATACAGTCATAAGTGGGAGGAGAAGGGTGATAGGAATGATGAGAAGATTAATAGTAAAAGCAATGCAGTCTTAGTGAATAGTTTGACAGTGTTGTTGAAATTATTTGTTTAGCAGAGTGATGACATTCAGGAAAAAACTGTTCTTGTGTCTAGTTGTTTTGATGTGCAGTGTTCTGTAGCATCATTTTGAGGATAGGAGTTGAAACAATTTACATCCAGGATGTAAGGTGTCTGAAGATATTTTCACAGACCTCTTTTTTTAAAAAAATATTGATTTTTTTTAAAAAAGACATTGACGTGGTGCAGAATACAGATCCTCAATGGAAGGCAGGTTGGCAGCAATTGCTTTTTCTACAGTTTTTTTTAAAAACATAATTTTAATTGAAAATTTTCAACATTAAAAAACACAAAACACAAAGGCACATAAAATAAGTAATTGTCCTTGTTACAGAGTATTTGTATCAGTATCACTAGTATCCATAACTTACATAAATTCTAATTTTATGATACATTCTGCTATGTTGTAATTATATTACAATTCTAAATGATATTGCTACTTACACAAATGTACAGAGACACTCATATGTTATCTAATTCTTATTTCATAGTTATTATTCTATTCTCTAACCTATTCTACTCCAGACTCTGATTCATCTCTCTCATTAAATTCCATTGTCAACTTAGCCATCTCAGCACATTCAAGTATTTTTCTATTTTTTCTATTTTTCATTGCATCCAGCAGACAATCAATCTGTTTCCAATTTTGCGCTAGTGTGATGCTGTTTGCTGTCAATATATGCAAAATTATCTATTGATTTTTGTTTTGTCCATTTTTGCTTCCAAGGTACATAGGAGGAATAGTTCCAGTTTCATTTCAATTTCTTTTGTCCCGTAATTTCTTCCAGCCAATTCCTTATTTTACTCCAGTATTTCCTTGATTTAGGACAGGTCAGGTCCACCACAACTGGTAGAAAATAATAATAATAATAATAATAATAATAATAATAATAATAATAATAATAATAATAACAACAACAACAACAACAACTACTACTACTATTATTATTATTATTATTATTATTATTATTATTATTATTATTATTATTATTATTGGACTCAATTGGGGCCATATGTTGAGGAATCCCTGTACAGACTTCAGATATCAAGAGGAGGAATGCAGTGCAGCAGCAGCCAAAAAAGCCAATGGAATCCTTAGTTGCATTAATAGAGAGATATACCGTGTTTCCCCGAAAGTAAGACAATGTCTTACTTTCTTTTTATCCCCAAAAGCCCCACTATGTCTTACTTTCAGGGTATGTCTTATATTGGAAAAAAATTGTCGAATTTTTTGTTTTAACCATAAAATTAACATTTAGACGCGGTGACGTATGGAGGGGGGGGCGGCGCGGAAGTGGGCAGGAGGCGGCGCTCATTAAGATCAGAGGGAGGTGGCAGACGTAGCGACATATGGAGAGGGGGACGGCGCAGGCATGGGCAGGAGGCGGCGCTCATTAAGATCAGAGGGAGGTGGCAGACGTGGCGACATATGGAGAGGGGGGCGGCGCGGAAGTGGGCAGGAGGCGGCACGCAGCTAGATGAGAGGGAGGCGGCAATACCCCCGTGTTTCCCCGAAAGTAAGACATATGTCTTACTTTTGGGGTACGGCTTATATTACCCGACCCCCCTGAAACCCCCGATACGTCTTACAATCGGGGGTGTCTTACTATCGGGGAAACAGGGTAATCTAGGACTAGGGGGTACTAGTACTACTCTATAAAGCTTTAGTTAGACCACAGAGTACTGCATCCAGTTTTGGTCACCACACCACAAAAAGGACATTGAAATTCTGGAGAAAGTGCAGAGAAGAGCAACCAGGATGATTAGGGCACTGGAGACTATAACATATGAAGTGCGGTTACAGGGCATGGCTAGTCTAGCAAAGAGAAGGACCAGGAGAGACATGATAGTAGTCTTCCCATACTTGAGGGGCTGCCACAGAGAGGAGGGGGCTCAGACTGTTTTCCAAGGAACCAGAAGGCCAGACAAGGAATAATGGATGGAAACTGAACAAGGAGCGATTCAACCTGGAAATGAGGAGAAACTTTTTGACAGTGAGAGCGATCAACCAATGGAACAACTTGGCTGCGGAGTTTGTGAGGGTTCCAACACTTGAGACTTTCAAGAGGACACTGGATAGTCATTTGTATGAAATGGTGTAAGGACTTCTGCTTGAGCAGGGGGTTGGACTAGATGACCTACAAGGTCCCTTCCAACTCTAGAAATCTAATCTAAGGTGGAACAGAATTTGTCTTTATAGATTTCAACCCAGCGGTTGAAACCTGAGAGGAAATCTTTATCATCAGGCCGTCAAAGCAGTCCCAGTGATTCATAGCTCTGTCACATCCTCTTCAGCCACAGCTTGCCATGGGCTACGCAGTTCATAGAGGTCACACATCAGATTCAGTTTGCTCTGAATTCCCCCAAGAGGATAAATATGCTGATTCTGCATTAGTCATGTCCTATTTTCCACCCGATGGCTCCCATCAAGCTGCCAGGCTGCACATCTTAGGAGCTTGTCTTGTGTACACCGTTGCTTTGCACTTTTATAGGTGCAACACTATTCATGAAAGCAGATTTTATTCAGATGGTCACCCTAAACCTTCAGGAATGGCATTAAATTACGATATCCATAAATAGACCCAACTAGAGGAAAATTAAAGAGCTGCTGTTGTTCTGATCTCAAAAACTATGTTGAATCTTGTTGAAGGATCTCCCGGGAATTCCGAGCTGTTAGAATAGTGTGTAAAAGATTATTGTAAAATGACAGTATGTAGGTAAGTATGCAAATCTTACACGCTGCCCCCCTCGATTCCCGGCAAATAGATGGGGAAGAAAGGGAGATATTCTATTCCTTAAGGCTTACTTTTAATAATAATAATAATAATAATAATAATAATAATAATAATAATAATAATAATAATAATAATTTATTGGATTTGTATGCCGCCCCTCTCTGTAGACTTTTATCCAGCACATAGCTCTGTCAGGTTAGTCCTCGGTTTACGACTGCATTTGAACCCATGTGTTCACTGAGACCTTTGTTAATCAGCTTTTGCTCCATTTAAATGTAAAATAATACACTTGAGGAAAAGGAATCCTCAATCTGAGTATTGTATTGGCAGTTCTGTGTTAGCAAAAACTTCGGAAGAGAAGGATTTAAGGGTAGTGATTTCTGACAATCTCAAAATGGGTGAACAGTGCAGTCAGGTGGTAGGGAAAGCAAGGAGAATGCTTGGCTCCATATCTATCTATCTATCTATCTATCTATCTATCTATCTATCTATCTATCTATCTATCTATCTATCTATCTATCTATCTATCTCCGAGACCGCCTTCTGCCACATGAATCCCAGCGACCAGTGAGGTCCCACAGAATTGGTCTCCTTAGGGTCCCATCGACCAAACAATGTTGGCAGATGGAACCTAGGGGAAGAGCCTTCTCTGTGGGGGGCCCGGCCCTCTGGAATCAGCTTGCCTTCCGAAAAAGTTTAAAAACTCATCTTTGCCGCCAGTCCTGGGGTTCCTTAGACCTTCCCCCATGACAGATGAATGCTTAGTTTGACTGCTGAATGAATGACATTGATAGTTTTTATTAGAATTTTAAGATTGTTTTTTTTAGGTAAAATTGGATTGTTATTATTGTTTCCTGTTTCTCTGTACATGCTGTGAGCCGCCCCGAGTCTTTGGAGAGGGGCGGCATATAAATCCAAACAAACAAACAAACAAACAAATAAATAAATAAGTTTATTTATTTATATGTTTATTTATGTTTATTTATTTGACATACAAGTATAGAAATGAAGTTTGTAGTAACATAACTAAGTATAAAGTGGTGATAAAAAGGATAATAGGACAGAAGGACATGGATGGTAGGCACAATAGTGCACTTATGCATTCCCCTTACAGACCTCTTAGAAAAGGGGAGCGCTCCACTGTAGATAATTTAAGGTTGAAGATTTTGGGGTTTAGGGATTGATCACTCGGTTGCTGAAGGCATATTTTCTGCAGTCAGGTTTGGAGCAATTTACATTTAGTTTGTATCTATTACATGCTCTTGTTGTTGTTGTTGAAGGTGAAGTAGTCACTAACAGGAAGGATGTTATTGTGTATGATCTTATGAACAACAGTTAAACCAGTTCAGAGGTGACTTAGTTGTAGATTGTCTAGCCATAGTATCTGAAGTCTGGAGGAGTACGGTAGCTTGTTTTGAGAGGAGGAGTGAAGGACTCTGCTTGTGAAGTATTTCTGGACTCTCTCAATTGTGTCAATATCAGTTATTAAGCAATGTGGGTTCCATACAGGCGAGCTGTATTGGAGTATTGGTCTGATGAATGTTTTGTAAGGTCTGGTTAGTAGATCAGTGTTTCTGGAGAAGAAGCTACCTATGATTAGGTTTGTAACTCTTAGTGCTTTTTTAGCAATGTTGAGCTGAAAGCTCTGGCCCTTAAGTAATTGGATATGAGTACTCCAAACCAAGGGATGCTGCAGTTGTGAAAAAGGGTCATAGCTCCCCTCCTTTTTTGCTGCTGTTTAATGTAACTGAATGATCACTAAATGAGACCTGATTTAAATCGAGGACTGTCTGCTTGGGTATGAAGCTCCCCACCCCCAAAACCTCCAACCTATGAAATTTAGTTTGAGTGGATAACATCATTAGATGGAATGCAATTGCAAAATTCTAGTCTGTTATTTACGAATTTCAGTCTTGGAATAGCAATAGCAGTTAGACATAAACACCACTTTATAGTGCTTTTACAGCCCTCTCTAAACAGTTTACGGAATCAGCCTATTGCCCCCAACAATCTGGGTCCTTGTTTTACCCACCTCAGAAGGATGGAAGGCTGAGTCAACTTTGAGCCGGTCAGGATTGAATTTCTGACAGTCAGCAGTGTTAGCCTGCAGTGCTGTGTTCTAACCACTGTGCCACCATGGGAGGGAGGAAGGGAAGGAAGGAAGGAGGAAGGAAAGAAGGAAGGAAGGAAGGAAAGAAGGGAGGAAGGAAGGTAGGAAGGAAGGAAGGAGGAAGGAAGGACTAACAATAAACTAGACCTTTTATATATAGACATATACCTGCTTCACTGCCCTCTCTAAGCGGTTTACAGAATCAGCCTCTTGCCCCCAACTATCTGGGTCCTAATTTTACCAATTTCGGAAGGATGGAAGGCTGAATCAACTTTGATCCTGGTGAGATTTGAACTGCCAAATTGTAGTCAGTTGGCAGTCAGCAGAAGTGATCTGCAGTATTGCAATCTAACCACTGTGCCACCATGGCTCAGAATCGAGAGCCCATGGCTGTTGATTTAAAAGCATACAGTATTCCCAAATTGTGTTACAAAATAGGGTTTTAGGACCCTATACAAAGGGATATCTTGCCAAGGCCTTTTCTAGATGTAGTTGTTTCTTCTCCATCCGAGCACTCCAAATAGCTAAAGAGTAAAATGTAAAATTAAAATGACTTGTCATTTTAAATTACCTTCTTTTCTGCTAACGCCATTCAAAAAAGGAAGAAAAAAAGAAAGAAAGAAACATCTGAGAGAGTAAACAAATCATGGTTTGATTTTTCTTTCCCAGAAGAGAAATCTCAGTATCGTGAGCAGCCTCTTTCCCTTACGTGCATCTAATCAACTTCTTAAATATGCCGGTGTGATTGTAGAAGCAATTGTGATTCAGAGTATGTGAAGTGGGAACTTCACAATCCTGTCACAAGAATATCAACTGATTACTTCTGTCACTTGTTCCTGGCGGAAGCTAAAATTGAAACAGTCAGGCTTTTCTTTTGGCCACGGTGTAATTAAAGTAATTCTTATTTCATAATTTAAATAAGCATGCCAACCGAGCCACTTGTGTCTTGCAAAATCCGTTCCTTCCCCAAGAAGTTTTGAAGCCACCCAACACAGAGTGAAGATAGATGAAATGTTCCAGTTTGTTAATTTTATTTATTTATTTATTCGATTTTATGCCGCTCTTCTCCGTAGACCCAGGGTGGCTTACAACATGTTAGCAATAGCACTTTTTAACAGAGCCAGCATATTGCCCCCACAATCCGGGTCCTCACTTTTACCCACCTTGGAAGGATGTAAGATTTTTTAAAATTTATGTATGTATATACAGTGATCCCTCTATTATCGCGAGGGTTCCGTTCCAAGACCCCTCACGATAATCGATTTTTCCGCGATGTAGGGTTGCGGAAGTAAAAACACCATCTGCGCATGCGCACCCTTTTTTCTATGGCCGCGCATGCGTAGATGGTGGAGTTTGCATTCCCTGCCGCCCACGCAAAGGGGAAACCCCGATTCGGCTCCTCGCTGCTGCTGCGCTACCGAGCAGATCAGCTGCTGGGCGGCCGAAGGAACCTTCCCTGGGTCTTCCCCCTCTTGCTGGCAGGCGGGCGAGCGGTGGGCATCAGCGAGGAGCCGGGGTTTCCCCTTTGCGTGGGCGGCCGGGAAGACCCAGGTTGGGGGTTTGGGGGGGTGCTGGGAAGCCCCCCAGGCCGGCTGCGACCTTTTAAAACAGCCGCGCCGCTTCCCAGCTGAGTCCTGAAGCCAAACACGGAAGTTCGCCTTTGGCGTTTGGCTTCAGGACTCAGCTGGGAAGCGGCGCGGCTGTTTTAAAAGGTCACAGCCGGCCTGGGGGGCTTCCCAGCACCCCCCCAAACCCGGGTTGGGGGTTTGGGGGGTGGTGCTGGGAAGCCCCCTAGGCCGGCTGCGACCTTTTAAAACAGCCGTGCCGCTTCCCAGCTGACTCCCGAAGCCAAACCCGGAAGTGTTTTTTTTTAAAATTAATATTTTTTAAAAAATCGCGATATAGCGTTTCGTGAAGATCGAGATCGCGAAACTCGAGGGATCACTGTACGTACGTACATACGTATGTATGTATTTATTTATTCGTTATTAGCTTGTTTATATATTGTAAACCCAACTGTTTTCACTCATTCATTCATTCATTCATTCAATTTTTATGCTGCTCTTCCCCTTAGACTCAAGGTAGCTTACAACATGTTAGCAATAGCACTTTTTAACAGAGCCAGCATATTGCCCCCACAATCCGGGTCCTCACTTTTACCCACCTTGGAAGGATGTAAGATTTTTTTTATGTATGTATGTATGTATATATGTATGTAAGTATGTATGTATGTACGTACGTACGTACGTACGTATTATTTATTTATTTATTCATTATTAGCTTGTTTATATATTGCAAATCCAACTGTTTTCATTCACTCATTCATTCATTCATTCATTCATTCATTCATTCATTCATTCATTCATTCAATTTTTATGCTGCTCTTCCCCTTAGACTCAGGGTAGCTTACAACATGTTAGCAATAGCACTTTTTAACAGAGCCGGCATATTGCCCCCCACAATCCCGGGTCCTCATTTTTACCCACCTCATAAGGATGGAAGGTTGAGTCAACCTTCAGCCAGTGATGAGATTTGAGCTGCTGACCTACAGCTTCAGTGGCCCTGCAGTACAGCACTCTACCCTGCTGTGCCACTCCGGCAGGCATGGTTTTCACTTACCTTCCCTACCGGTTTGCAAATGTGAGCATGAGCCTCCTCACATGTGCAGGACATGTGGTTTAATTTTATGTGAGCCTGCAGAAATAGATAGCATAGAGCTGGGGCAGGTGGGCGGGTTAGTGAGGCCCACCCACGATTTCCAACTACCAGTTATGGCAAATGGTCTGAACTGGTCTGAAGATGGCATTTAAGGGGTGACTTGATCGAAGTGTATAAAATCATGCATGGGATAGAAAAGGTGGATAGAGAAAAATTCTTTTCTCTATCACACAATAGTAGGACAAGGGGGCACTCTCTAACGGTCATAGGTAAAAAGTGAGGACAAATCAAGGGAAATATTTCTTCACCCAGAGGGTCGTTGGTTTGTGGAATTCACTTCCAGAAGAGGTTGTGACAGCTGTCAGCCTGGATAGCTTCAAGGCAGGATTACACAGATTCATGGATGCCAAGTGTATCAGTGGTTATTGAAACAGATGTCCATGTGCCGCCTCTATATTGGTTGAGGCAGGCAGGATTCCCTTGAGTACCATTTGTTGGGGGTCAGGGGAAAGGGAGGGTTTTGCCTTCTCTTCTGCTCAAGATCCCCCATGGACAATTGGTGGGCCATTGTGTGACACAGAATGCTGGACTCGATGGGCCTTTGGCCTGATTCAGCATGGCTCTTCTTATGTTCTTATGTTAATACCACCTTGAATTCAGTCAGTGCTCTCAATTATTTTCTGTTAAACACTACCCCTCGCAAGGAAGAAGTAAATGTTTCGTGCCCCACAACTCTCTGCTGCAACTGTAAATAGTATCACGGCATGGCCCGCCTGACCTGCCACCCCCAAATTGTGCCCCCATCGCAAGACGTGTGTCCTACCTGACACTTGTCACATTCCTCGGCGTTGTGTCCAGTGCGGCTTGTTCTAAATGAAAACGTCTCATGAGTTTGAGAAGTTGGATTGAACTTGGATTCATTTTAATTTGAATGGAATTACTTTGTGTGATGACTGGCCCAGATGTGCCCTGAGATTCTCTCCAGAGGTCAGCTCAGAAAGGATGATTTGTATGCCGCCCCGAGTCTATGGAGAGGATGGCATACAAATCAAATCAAATCAAATCAAATCAAATCAAATCAAATAAATAAATAAATAAATAAATAAATAAATAAATAATAAATAAATAAATAAATAAATAAATGGATGGATGGATGGATGGATGGATGGATGGATGGATGGATGGATGGATTGATGGATGGATGGATGAACAAACGAACCTCTGGAGGGGAATTCACATCAGGAGGGGAATGGTTGATCCAAGCGATTTGAAACAGTCTGGCTAGTGATGAGG